>NC_081407.1:553170706-553323206 GCF_030272615.1 Cryptomeria japonica | reverse complement strand
CACCTCCTTCGATTTGGATCCTTGCTATCCTTCCAGCTCTTTGTGATGCATCCAAGCATCTTCCTAGGGCTTCAGACATAATAATGAATAAAAATGGGGATAGTGAGTCTCCTTGTCTTAGTCCCCTAGTTGCTCCAAAAAACCCTTCTGGCTTCCCATTCAGTAGGATTGAGAATCTTGGGTTTGATATTTAGAAATGGATCCAATTTACCCATTGTTTGTTAAAGCCAAAATCTCTCATGCAACTACAAAGGAAATACCAATCCACTTTGTCATATTCCTTTTTAATATCTAGTTTTATCATCATATTAGGTTGGCTTTGGACTTGACTGGAGTGGATAGCTTCCTAGACTATAACTAACTCATCCAAAATTGATCTATTGGGTACGAAACCAGTTTTCTCTTCTGATATTATGGCTGGCAATAGTTTTTTCAACCTATTGGCCATGACCTTTTATAGTAGTTTATAAGTCATGTTGCATAAAGAAATGGGTCTAAACTCTTCCCACTTTGAGGGGTTCTCCTTCTTTGGGAGTAGGGCTAGGAAGGTGTTATTGATTTCTTTCAGGAACTTCCCTGCATTTCAAGAAGATTCCAAGGCATCAGTGACCTCGTCACCTAAAATGTGCCAACATTTCTGAAAAAAAATAGTAGGGAAACCATCCGGCCAAGGGGCCTTATCACCTTGGAATTGAGATAGAGTGGTTTTAACTTCTTCATGGGTGGTTTTAGAATTCAACATATGATTATCATCATTAGTTATTAATTTGGGTATGTTTTTTAATAAGGCCCTATTGTTCAGGAGGTCTGAATGCTCCCGGTTATTGAGAATATTTTTAAAATACTAGGTTGCATCTTCTGCAATAAGATTATGTTTTGTAATGATCTGACCACTATCACTGGTGATCTAAGTAATTTTGTTTACTGCCCTTTTCAGTTTGACATTGTTGTGGAAAAATTTAGTGTTTTTGTCTCCATCTTCTAGCCAAGTCTCTCTAGATTTTTGTTTCCAGAATATCTCTTCCCTGGCCAAAATATCCTCATACTCACATAGAAGCTTTTTTTCTGCCTCATATGTTGCTTGAGTCACCCCATGTTGCATAACATCATTATTTACTATTTGTAGTTCCTTTCCAATTCTTATATTCTCTTCGAAGATGTTTTTGAATTTCTTTTTGTTCCAATCTAACAGTTTATGTTTAATATCTTTCAGCTTTGAGACAAGACAATACATTTTAGATCCCACAAAGACACCTTCATTTCACCATTTATGGATATTGGGGAGGAACTCCTCATATTTGAACCACATCAGTTCAAACTTGAATGGGCACCCAGTCGACTTTGCTTTCCCCATTAATTCTACTAGCACTAGGTAGTGGTTAGAGCCTGACCATGGCAATACAGTGGTTTTTAATTCAGATTTAAAGTCAGTCAAGTCTCCTTTAAAGAAAAAATTGTCAAGTGTTTCAGCAATGTTGGAAAATCCCTTTCTTCTATTATTCCATGTGTGGAATCCTATCTCAGTCCTAATTTCCAAGAGGTTGTTATCACTAATCCAGTTAGCGAAGTCTCTTTGTGGTTGTCTAATGGTTCTTATCCCACCACTTCTATCTATTGTGTACAAGATGGTGTTAAAGTCACCACCTATGACAATGTGCTTCTCATCCTGATTTTTTAAGAATTGTTCTATTTCTTGCCAAACTAATATTTTCTTGTCTATTGGGATTGGATCATAGACATTCAAGATGATAAACTCAAGGTTTAGGCTAAGGAATCTTACTTTGCCAGCCATCCAATTCTGCATTTTTTCATAGCATGTAAATGTGATTGAGTTCTTTTTCCACATTATTGCCAGCCCACACGAAGCCCCTATAGAATCCACCATTTCCACCTACCATTGGGTGAATTTTCTACTAAAATTGGTCATGTCAGCCTTTCCCAATTTTGTTTCTTGCAGCATTACTAGGTCCATAGCAGTTTTCAATATACTATGCTTAATTAAGTGTTGTTTGTTAGGGGCCCCCATGCCCCTAACATTCCATGTCATTATATTTACTCCTTTATGTGGGATGGGGGGGACTTTCCCGAGCCCAACAGAGTTGTGATTTTGGTCTACCCCTCTACTTCCCCATCCATTTTCATCTTGTCTAAAAAAGACTTCCGACCTCTTTTGTTGGCAGTCGATTTGCCACATACTGGAGTCAATTTATCGCCTCCCATATGGAGGATGCCTATGTTACATGAATTGTTTTGCTTGTTGTTCAATATCATATTATTTTCCCCTTCCTGCATATTGATCGGTTCTTTAATTATGAATTATCTCTCCTCATTTTCATTCAACCCTTCAATAGTAGGGTAATAGTCCTCCATATTGGGAGAGTCTAAGATGATCTCATCAGGAGCAGCCTCAGTTGAGTTATTGCCCAAAGTCTGAGGTCTAGGGGAGTCTGTTCATAATCTAAATTAAGAGTGGTGTTATTGTTTACAACGTCTGCCGAAGCATCATTGTAAACCTCCTCTACAAATTCTTATGCTAGTTTTCCCATTAAGTTATGGATGATGTTGTTTAATTCCCTCTGAATTTGGTCCTCATGCCTACACTCAAAGGACTCGTTATTATGTTCTATCTTGTGTGTATTATTTCCTACACGTAGATTCTAGGGAGGAGGGGGGATTTCATTATTATATACCTCTTGAGGGCCAGTATTTATGATGAAACCACCCATATAATTGTTAAATTGAATATCTACTCTGTCAAACATTTCTTTATGCTTATCTATTTTCGAGGCTTGAGGCTTCTGTATGCTAGGGTTAGTCCTTTTGCAGAATGATAAATTCTTAGAGACCGGGCCATGATACCATACTGGAGATAAGATATAATTGCCATCTACTGTATCTAGGGTTATATTCTTTAAATTATTCATGCCCTTATCTATTTCTATTAAAATTTTGATATTGGATTTTTTCGACCAATTCACTTCTACGGCTATGAATTTGCCTAATTTATCCCCAATTTCTATGAGAATTTTGGCATGCATTAATTCAACAGGAACATTATAAATTTCAATCCATTTCAAGGTTGACTTAAATTCAATTTTTTTAGCATTGAACTTGGATTGCCATTCGATAAAATTGAAATTAACTCCTTTGTAAAAAAACATGCTCCTCATTCAATAGCTTAGATTTCAGTGATTTCTTATGACATTCAATATACAGAAAATTATTAGCTAGGGTAGTGATACTTACCTGTCCTTGGAATGTTTCTTTCCACCATTTAGCTATTTCTATAAGGGGTTGGTCATTTCCTCCCCACTTTGCAAAAAGCCCATGCTCTTTGCAATAATTCCTCAACTCCAGGGCGGCACTGGGAGTCAAAATCTTAATGCAATCCAAGTTGGGAGTTACCAGCTTTAGGGTACACTCACTCCTTGTTACCTTGAGGCCATCATTACTTACATGGTTAAGAGAATTCCTTATCACCAGAGTAAGCTCAGTGTTTTTTACATTATGGTGTCGATATGGCAAGGTCGTTCCTCCACCACCAGAAGGTTTTGTGAAACCCTCTACTTGATTGATGCATGGTTGTGAAATTCACAGGGGCTTTTGAAGGGATTGACACGGGCCAGATGCAGTCACCCTAGTTCCCAAGGGGATTCGATTTGCCTTTGTGGCGCAGCCTGGGATTCGTGATGTAATGGGAACCGCCCAAACATTCGACAGATCTATTGAAACCCTAGCCTCCCTTCTTTCAGCTCTAGCAGCTCGCCTGCTTTTCACCATTTGCCATGGTTGGTTCTACAGAGGGGGAGCTCTACCGGTAGATGGAGGATTTCATGCATTATTGAAACCCTTGTTCTGGTAGTTGCGTTGTCTGACGAAATGCAGAGCCATTTCCAAAAATTGTCGAGATAATCTTATAGAATAATCATTTTATTTTCAAGATTATTAATTAAAAAAAAGTTATTTAAAATTGGCATTTTCTTTTTAAAATATAAAGATATCTAATAATAATCACTTTTGATTGGTGCAAATAATCAATTAATTAGGCTTAAGTGAATAATAGTATTGCCTATCCCAAGTACTGATAACTAACTAATGTGTAGTCAATAAAAATCTATTTGCTCTTAAAGAAAAAGCAATTTTCTTTAAAGATATTTATTAAAGATGGCCATCAAACATAAAATTTAAAATTCAAGTAAACATGTATTTTTTTTTAGTATCTAAAATTAAAGATGATATCTCTACGCATATCCCAATTAACTCAAATAGTAATTTTTTAGTTCAACAAAATCAATTAAAATTTTATTTTTAAGACAATTTCTATTAATTGAATAGTACAATAAATAACTAACTAATATGTACTGGTAAAAAATTATTTTGTTTTAAGTAAAACAGATTTCCTTTTTTAGAAATCTATAAAGAAAAAAATATTTCCTCCATAGAAAGAAAAGGTGGCCATCAAACAAAAAAATTAAATTGAATTAAATATATATTTTAATATATTTATAATTAAAGATAATATAAGTAAAAAAATTTCCAAATATCGACATTTCCCCAAAATTGAGCCTATCTCTTTGGAAAAAAATCCTTTCTAGACTACAAATAATTTATCCAATTTAGTCATTGAGATTGTCCCCTACAATTCAATTATGCATAATTATTTAAGTTTAATTAATTAATGTGTTCATTAATAATATTATTTATTTATTTCCTATTCAAATATGAAACTATAATAGATTTTTAAGTATTCCAAAGCCACAATTGAAAAATAGTCTTTTAAATGAAAATAAATAAAAATTACAAATTTTGGTTTGAGAGTAATTCACCACTTTCATTTCTACCTCTTCACATGCCCATTTCAGATCTAGTAATTCACTCATTTTTGAACTCTAGCACATCAAAATCTTCAAAGGAATATGACATATTTATTGTTAAAGTATTCAATGAAGGAGAATTTTTTAGAACAAAACTCAACAGGACTAATTTTCTTTACTTTGATGTGGCCCTGCCATACAAAAAGTGACCAATTTATGGGCCAGATTGAACATCTTGCTTGAAAAAACATTGGCCCTAAAATGAGTAAAAGAAGAGAAATGTTACCATCATGGATTGAATTCTTTGATTTCTTCAAGGTCGGGAAAGATGCTAAGGAGATTTGGAGGAGAAGCCACAAAATCTTGATGATGTGCATCCAATGGTGGGGAAGGTTAGATTTTACTAAGAAAAAGTTTAGACAATATCTTAATTTACAATGTGATAAATAAATAAAAAATTGTGATGACCAAATAGGAGAATTGAATTGTGAAAATAAACATCCCTATCACATTAAAATAGAAAGTTGCCTAATATTACAGGGATGGATGTCAATTTTGATCACCAAGAGTTTTTATTGACTAATATTCTTCAATCTATTATGTCAATATATCTTTATGCATTTCCCAATTAAAATAGATAGTATAATTTTTAAATTCAAAAAAATTAGTTAATATAATCTATTTTTATAACAACTTCTATTAATTGAATAGTATAATGAAGAACTACCTAATGTGTACTCAATGATTTTTTATTTTCTTTAAATAAAATTGATTTCCTTTATAGAAGTTATTAAAGAAAGCCATGAAACATAAATTTACCATATATTTTTAAATATTTGAAAATGAAAGATAATCTCTCTATGCATGTTCCAATTAAATTAGATAGTATAATTTTGAAGTTCAACAAAATTAGTTTCTTTAAAGAAATTTCTATTAATTTCATTCACATTCATAAAGACGTCAAATTAAATGTCTTTAGTTTTTTTTATTTACACATGCAATAATCACATGAAGTTTTTATTAACATTCAATCCATAGTGTAATAAAAGATTTTAAATTATTTTTTTAAATAAAAGGTTGAAAATTTAGAAACTTCTAAACCCTCCATTATTTATCTTTTTTTCTTTATCATTTTGTTTTATGACATGATAAGAAAGCATGTTGCCACTATATCATTATGCCTCTTGGTGTAATTACATGAACCAGTGTAATTTTAATAATAGGGAGTTTTTATTAACAAACATTCCTTTAATCAATTATGTGAGTTTAATACGCCTCCCGTCGTAATAATTTAAATAATATAGATTATGCTTTTTTTTTTTAAACTTTCCATTTTAAAATTATAAAGTCTAATTTTTTAATTTTTTTGGGAAAAAGGGGGTAAAGATTTATTCAGAAATCATAGAACTACAAAGAAGAGGCCTCAGGCCCACCAAGACAACAACAAAAACTAAAAGGAACCACCAGCACCACCACTACAAATTCCAGTGACCACAGAAACAGATCCGACCGTCGGATTTCCAAAGATAATACATTTTCAGAAAGCCCTCAGAAAGATGATTAGCGCCAAAGGCTAGCTACTTTGGAATTACACAAAAAATTAGGCTCATCCGGAGCCTCGAAGGGCCTCAAAAATGACAATGAAAATGAAACAAACATAAAAGGGAAATAGATCCTACACCACAGGGTGCTCTTGCAACATCATGTCTTCTAGCATTAACCTATCTAAAGTTTCAAAATAATCTTGAGGTATACCATCCCTTCCACCAAAATCCCAACCATCAACATGCTCTGAAGCCCACTTGGCCAAACAATCAGCCACTCTATTCCACTCCCTGGGAATATGACAAAAGGAGACAAATTCCAATGTGTTACACATTTGCAAAATCTGTCTGACCACAAAAGCTAATTGCCAACTCACATCATTCAAATTTTGTTTGTTCAACATGTCCACAACAATCTGAGAGTCTGACTCACAAATAATCTTCCTCCATCCTAAAGAACAACCTCGCTCAACAGCAATCTTAATAGCTAGGGCCTCCATAAGATTGTTGGAGTGTTGCCCTGTATAAATAGAGAAGAAAAAAACTGCACAACCATCCTCACCTCTACCTATACCTCCAATACCTACATGTCCAGGATTCCCACAAGAAGAGCCATCAGTATTAATTTTTAAGATTCCCACAGGAGGGGGAATCCACCTTCCAACTCTACTTATCTGTTGCTTTGCATGATGAGATCTATTTCCAACAGCACAGTCAATTTTAATGTTTTCCAATTGCAGATTCCTTACAATAGCATAATCACCTGGATCAACATTTACAAACAAATTGCATTTAGCCGGGATTGTCTCTTTAAGCCTATTAACTATCTTTTGCCACAGCTGAGAACTCCCTATATGTGAATCACAAAAGACCCTCTGATTCCTTTCCAGCCATAAATTCCAAATAATAAGAGCTGGCCCAATAGCCCAGGCCACTTGAAGAAAAGAGGTCTTTGTTGGGGGTCTGCCCAAGCTATCCCAAAATTCAATTAAGGAGGAAGCATGAAAACAACCATGTTGCCAAGCCTCCCACCACTTGTGCCAAATATCCCTAGAGAAAGGGCATAGAAAAAACAAGTGGGAGCAGTCTTCCTCATTATGCATACAAAGATAGCAGATAGATGGTCCCTGGAAGCCTCTCTTACGAAGATTCTCCCACGTGAGGCATTTCCTCTGAGCAACCAGCCATATGAAGAAATTACATTTCGGCCAAGAAAAGCTATTCCATACCTTCTTCCACCAGGGAACATCCGTCAGGCCATGCAATTTCCTATCAAGCTGAGCATAACCTTCAGCAACAGAAAACTTGCCTTTTGGATTAGGACCCCAAGCCAAAATATCTCTCTCCTTGAGGGAACTACATAACCTACCCTCCAAGATATTAAACAACACTGCACAATCTTCATCTGAACCACCCAAGGGCCATTCAAGAGGATCTTTCCTACAAGTCATCTCAACTTGTCCAATGCACCTAACCGTTTTGAAATTCTCCACCTTAACCCATCCAGTATCAGTGAAAATGTTGGAAAGAGGCTGAAGCTGTGGATAACTAAACAAAATAGGAGGGTGACCATCCCAAGAGTCCTGCCAAAAAAGAGCTTCAGAG
Organism: Cryptomeria japonica; assembly: GCF_030272615.1. NCBI lineage: Eukaryota > Viridiplantae > Streptophyta > Pinopsida > Cupressales > Cupressaceae > Cryptomeria > Cryptomeria japonica. The sequence goes on along the minus strand of NC_081407.1, from coordinate 553,315,243 downwards.
CCTCTATTACAAATCCAGAAAAGACCATCCTTAATAAGTTGGGCACCTTTTTTAAGAGCATCCCAGATACAAGAGCCCCTGCCCACTAAACTAAGATGAGGCACCTCATGATCATTAGCACCAGGGAGATACTTGTGGGTTAAAATCTTGGCCCAGTCCTGATCCTGACTGTTACACCACCTCCAATACAGCTTAGCTGCCAAGGCCTTGCTAACCAATGCAATAGATCTGAGGCCAAGACCCCCAGCATGTCTCAGTCTACAAACAGAGTCCCATTTAACTAAACTCCACTTAGAAGAAAGAAAACTACTAGACCAAAGAAATTGATGAGAAAGAGCATCAAACTCTCTCACAAAGCTGGAGGGGGGGCCTGCACAAAACACCTATAAATGGGAAGTGATTGCACCACAGTCTTCAGAAGAATCACTCTTCCAGCAGAGGATAACCACCTATAGGTCCAATGATTAACCTTACAACAAAATTTATCCAAAATTCCTGGCCAAAAATCTCCGTGCTGACCCCCCAAATCTAAAGGAATCCCAAGGTACAACAAAGGAAGAGACCCCATTTGAAATCTGAGGATCCTGGCAATCCTATTCTGAATAAGCCGAGGGGTATTAAATAAATATATGGATGATTTATCTTCATTAATTTTTTGACCTGAGGCTTTACAATAGATATCCAAAGCTCTCCTGAAATTCACCGCCTGAGTGATTCTGGCCCTGCCCATCAAACCTGTGTCATCCACAAACTGAAGATGGGAGTAGGGAGGTAAAGCATTATTCCAACTCCAACCCTGAATAAGACCATGTCTCACCTGGGAAGTGAGAAATCTGCCAGGACCTTCAGCCATGAGAATAAATAAATAGGGAGATAAAGGGTCCCCTTGCTAAAGCCCTCGCAAAGCGCTAAACAATTTTGAGGATTCCCCATTAATAAGAACAGAGAAAGAAGTAGAAGTCACACAACTAAGAACCTAATTCACCCATTCTTCTCCAAAACCAAAAGCCAAAAGGATCTTCTGTAAGAAATCCCAACTTACCCTATCATAAGCTTTGGCCATGTCAAGTTTAATAAACATAGTCTTCTCCTTAGAGGAAGCCATCGAATGAATAGCCTCCATTGCTATCTCAACTCCATCAAGGATTTGTCTTCCGTTAATGAAACCACCTTGCTCCTTAGAAACCAAAGTGCAGAGGAGAGGTTTGAGTCGTTCAACAATCAATTTAGTGATTATCTTGTAGACAACATTACATAGAGCAATAGGCCTATACTAATCCAAGCTATTAGCCCCCTCCTTCTTAGGAATGAGAGCCAAGAAGGTATAATTCATAGATTTGAGCATTTGTTTATCCCTATGAGATTCTTGAACCACATCTAGAAGATCATACTTTATAATCTCCCAAAATTCTTGAAAAAACTCAATAGGAAACCCGTCAGGGCTAGGAGCCTTGCCTTTTTTCATTTGAAACACAACCCCCTCAAGTTCAGACAACAAAATGGGGTGCAAGAGAGCATCATTCATTTCAACAAAGACAAGAGGGGGAATACAATTCAAGATGGCCCTCTCTTCCACCATAGCTTCAGGATCCTCTTTGGTAAACAAATTAGAAAAAAAATTGACAGCTTTTATAGCAATTTCTTCTTTAGATGAAAGATGAACCCCTTCTGAAGAAATAAGAGAGGTAATAGAGTTACCATACCTACGAGCCTTAACAGAATTATGAAAAAAAGCAGTGTTTCTATCACCTTCTTGGAGCCAATCCACACGAGACTTTTGTTTCCAGAAAATCTCCTCACACAACTCCCACTCTTCTAAGTCCTTTAGAGCAAGGGACTTGTCCATACTGAGCTCCACGGTCATCCCTTGATCCCTTATTTGATGTGTAGCCTCATCCAGCTTGGATTGAGCTTCCATCTTGTGTCTATGCAGGTTCCCAAAACATTGTTTATTCCACCTTTTCAGCCTATATTTTAAATGTTGTAATCTCTTCCCAAAGGAGTACATAGCCCACCCATGGGCAGGCACCCCTTCATACCACCAATCAACCATAAGCTCCCTAAATGACTGATCACGAAGCCACATTAATTGAAATTTGAAAGAGGGATTTTTGGAGGTTCTAAAAGATGTAATAGAAAGCTTAATAGGCCAATGATCAGAACCCCTCCAATCAAGAATTTCTGAACTGGTGGACCACTTATCATGCACCCAAAAGCAAGAAACCAAAAATCTATCAAGCCTTTCTAAGATAGCCTCGACGCCACTCCTCCTATTATTCCAAGTAAAGATACCATTAATTGGCTTCACATCAATGAGATTCAAGAGACCAATATTATCTCTGAGTAAATTTGAGGAAGGATCAAGCCTGAATAACCCACCTCGCTTTTCCTCCAAACTAATAATGGCATTAAAATCTCCAGCCAAAATCAAGGGTAGAAAAGGATCCTGAGCCCAAACAAAATTGATGTGAGCCCAAAGATTAGACTTACCCACAAGATCCGTAGGAGCATAAATATTAGAGAAGAGGCATCTTTATCCTGTCTCAAAGCTAGAGGCGACCATAGAAATGGAAGACCTGCTAGAAAACCACCACAAAGGGGAAACTTTCCTTAGGTTCCAAAAGCAAGCAACCCCCCCTGAACTACCATGAGAGCTCACTCCCTGCCAAAGGCCTTGTGGCCAGACATGGAAAGCACAACTGGCCAAACCATCCACTAAAAGCTTGGTTTCCTGAATAAAAACAACATCAGGAGACTCAGAGTCAATTAATCTATGAACAACCTTTTGTCTAGGGATGTTGTTCAACCCCCTTACATTCCATGAGAGCACAATCATTTATGTGGTTGAGAGAAGTGAGAATCAATGGAATTTACAAACCCTGACTCAACCAAAGTATCACCAATAAGCTTAACCTTTTCCTGATTCGTCTTTCATCCACTCCTTAAAGGTTTGTCTAAAGAACCCTTTTTGAGGATCTTCTGTTGCAAGCCTAAAATAGGTGGGGCTTTGTTACTCTTCACTGAACTTGAGGCCACAATAGTGGAAGGAGGAGTAGACGCCATGACCACTGCATCTTCAGGGACCTGTGACTCCCTAAGATCTTTGTTGTCTTGAACATGGGAAGGCAAATCCATAACCATTTGAACATCCTATTGATTCTCCAAAGATAGGGCCTGACCCTCTTTCTTGGAATCCCCATCCAACACCTCATGCTGAAACTAGGCACCCAAGGATATTTCAACTAGAACTCCTTCCTCTTGGACCAAATCCTCTAGAACCTCAAACCTATTTAGGGTGACATCATTTTGCCTATCCAACCAAGTTCTCTTCTTTCCCTTGTCTTTATTTCGAGGTTTCATAGGAATGAAGCCATCTTTATCAGTAGAACCATTAGGCATATGGGCTTTCCCCTTATCTTCCCCCAGAACAGAGTGAGGAGGATCAGAAATAGTCAGTTTAGAAGATTTATTTATGGGGCATCTCCGTTGTAAATGACCATATTCATGACAAATTCTGCATCTAAATGGTAGGGTTTCATAGTCCAACTGTTGGATCCAAGAAGATGTCCCCAAACAGATTTCCATAGAGTCTAGAAAAGGATTATTTAAATCAACTTCTACACATATGCGAGCATAGGAGATTACCTTTCAATCTTGAGTTTGTGAAGCCGAACCCACAGGTTTACCAATAAGCAGTGAGATTGAGTGAAGAATATCTTCTCTCCAGAACTCCAGCGGAAGCCTCGGCAATCGAATCCACATGGGCACAGGAGAGGGAAGCTCCTCAATAGAATTAAAGCCAATATGCCAAGGTTTGATAAAGAGTCCCACTTGGTTGAAAAAATAAGGGCCACCTTCAAAAGCCTTGTTCCTGTCTGCCAAGTTGGAAAAAATAACTAGAAAATAGTTATTGGCTACCATAAGTAGCTACAGGTCTCCTTCAGGATTCCAGACACGACGTGCCCAAGACTCTAAAATAGGTATAGAGAGGCGAGGACCGATGAATTTGCATATGAGAGCATGGTTGCACCAATATTCAACATCTTCTGAAATTTGCTCAGGTTGAATAACCAGAACTGGACGATCTTGGGATCTCTCCAAACAACCATTCACCTTTTTCATGCAAAAAGGCTCTTTCGAAGAAGAAGCACCTACCCCTAATTGGGAATGACCAATGTGTTCCTTTCGACATGCATGCATCAAATGAGACGGATCTGCCATATCCAGATCTCTAGAGACCATCTGAGAAGAGGATACTCCTCGATTCTCCATGGATCCAGAGAAAATACCAAAAGAAGAAAAATAAAAGGAGCAGAAAACCCAACCCCAAAACCCCACAAACCCTAATGACAACCCAGAGCAGAAAAAACAGAAGAGGGTTACAGAAAAACCCTACAGTAGCCCAAAAAACCCGACCACGGGTAAGCAAAAGTTGACCCCCAGCAAGCAAGAACTCCCCCCCCCTAGAACGAAGCAAGCAAAGCGCAAATCACAGGCTAGGGCACTTCGGCCCTAGAAGGACATCCACGCACACGCAAAGCCATCCCTCATCAATCTCAACATACCCAAAATCTAGTCTAATTTTTTTAATTTTTAAATAAATATTTCATTTAAAAATTATTATTAGTTTTTTCTCAATTTTTTAAAAAATTATATTATATTTTGATTGGTAATATTGTAACACCAATTTTAAAGCAAACATTGAATTTAAATAATATAGATAATGCTTTCATCATGGTTGAAAGATGATGATATGAGGGCAGGTCATTAATAGTGATTAAATGAGTTTAAACTTAGTTCTTTTGTGAGGTTTCTATTTTTATTCTATGTTTCTGTCAAGTTGGATGATTAAAACTTTGTGCGAGTTTGGTGGAGGGGAAGACAGCTAGTTTATACATAAATGGAAGTGAATTTTACACTGAAGACAAAGAAACAACTTTGTTCACTCCTCAGGATGATCTCATAGAAGATATTAAATGGTATGTTGATGTATCAAGATGAAAGTTTGGTGATGTGCATTCAGACATAGTTGGGTGAATCCATTGGGATGGTGACAGGATGAAAATGGATGTATACTCACTTATTCTGGTATGGGGATTGCAATTGGATCATTCTACAAAGCTGGTGAAGAAGGTGATGCACGCCATTGTCCAAGAGGAGTATCAATTGGGAATGGATTTAATTTTTAGTGGGAAGTTCCTGGTGAAGGGTTTGATTTGTGCAAAAGGATTTTGAATTACCATCGTTATGCAGAGGAGAATTACATCTCTTTCTTGAAGGAGCTGGATAATCAAACAAGGGAAGCTTTAGTGCAGAGGCTCATATTGGGTGGGAGGCTTTAAATATTTTTTTCGACTTAATGGAGGTTGAGGAGGAGTTGTAGTGAGCCATTTAGGAGGCTAGAGCATTGGAAGAAGCTAGTGCAGAGGAAGAGGCAGGTCCACAAACGAGGGCGAGGAAGAGAAGGTGAGAGGGATCTAGTTCCTCTGTGTAGTGTCCAATCTCTGTGTTTGTGGGGTTTTCTCTATTTTTGTTGGTTGTGGGTTAATCCTTGTTTTGTCTTGTCATTTCTTCTCAAACACTATTATTAAAATAGTTACTTTCTGTACTTTGTGACTATTGTAACGAACCATTTTTTAGTGCTCGAAGAAATTTTGGAGGGTGGGTTTGCATGGCTAGGTGGGGTTAGTGGTTTGGAAATGTAGGGTGGTTTGGAAATATAGAGTGGTTTGAGTATTTGTAGATGTTTTCATAACTCTTTGACAATAATTATGTAAACTTTCTTTGATTTAATAAAATAAACTATTACTGATCAAATATATATATGGATAATGTTTTTTTTTAATTGACAAATTGGTTGATGATCAAATGCATGTCAACTTAAATGAATTTCATTTTATTGAAAAACAATCTTACATTTGTTTGTGAGTATAATGCACCTCTCTATGTAATAAATAAAAATACTAATAAATTAATTAAATAAAAATAAAAGTAAAAAAATAAATTTTTTTTTTTTTAAATGGCGGGAGGGGGGGTTGTGTAACCCACCCCCCTCGCCATGTGAACCTATGCATGCACAGGCCATAGGGGAAGGGAGGCCACCCTATGGACCCCTGCATGTGCAATGCCACATGCTTGTGCATGCAATTTGGGCCTACAAGATCTGGGGCATGCGAGTGATAGGGTTTACCTAGCTTGCTCACACTTCACCTAGTTGGTGTTGCTCAATTCCACCAACCTCACCAAGTCTAGCTATGCTCCAAGACCTCCAAGTCCTTCCCAATATCTGCTAGGACTTTCTCCTTACCAATCTCAAGGTGTTTGCAACAAGTCTTTTACTAAGAACCCTACCATTTCAATGTGTTTCCCATATGCTCAATCTTGCTATCTTGACAATAACTTGTCAATTTCTCACTTTTCACCCCCATACTCTTGTGAGTCATTGCAGAGGTGTGGAGGTGGCATTTACCATGGAATTAATTCAATTTGGTCCATTTTTGGTTTTGCATTTACTATCTTCCTTACTGATTTCATAAATTTGCCTAGAAATAGGGCTACAAGGATGAGCCCCAATTAGGCCTCCTAAATCCGTTTTTCAAGGGTTTTGAGGGAATAGGTCCAAAAGACCCTACAACAAGGTTTATTTTTCTTCAATAACTCACCCATCCCCAAGATATTTTGTAGGTTTTAGTCTTCCTTCTTGTCATACAATTCCCTAACCCAAAAATGAGGGTTTGCTAGGGTTTCTAGGCCTTTAACCGGCAGTGGTTGTCCAACTTTGTGAAATGGGAATCTAAAAGACTTGTCAAGGCTTCTCCTTGCAACCATAAATCTGTATGGACCTCATGAATCATCCCAAATGATTTGATTAAGGTTTGGTATTCACCCTATAGTATGCATTCAATTTACACCTTGTTTTCTCTAGTCGGGTTGCTCCTGGACTCGCCTAGAACAAGGTGGTAACCATGATGAACTCCACTTCCAGAACTCCTCCCTGCATATTTACACTGTACATAATCTTTCCTTCCATGCCCCAATAGTCCATGATGGTAGCACGGAGGGATTTTATGGGGCAACCATTTTACAAAAAAATTGCTATTTACAAGCCAAAACTAGCTAATTGAAAACAAAACAATGAAAGTACTAACACACACTATCTACAAAGAATGAAATTAACCAAATAGTAATGGAACACACCAAAGAACTACGATCCAAAACTGGATCAATGGATTCAATCCATTTGTGTTCACATTTAATGCAAAATAAGACAAAAACAATGATAACAGTCTGAGAATGAGTAGTTTTAGTTTGTCATTCATACAAAATCAAACTTCCAACCTTGGTAACCATGCAAAAGGAGGTTTAAATAGTCTTCCCCATGTGTGGAGGCATCCTAGGTCAAATTTCTAAACCCTAACTCCACCGCTAAGCTCTTTTAGGACCAAAGTTGTCGTGACAACTTTCCACTTTTTGTCTTTTCAACTTAGGTAACATATTACAAGTCATTTTTCATGTCTTTTTAAACATTTCCATGACTATTCTAAACCTCTCTAATACTCTTACCAAGTTATGCCTCTTTTGACCAACAAGAAGGCCATTTACCTACTCAGGCTACCACCTACTCACAAAGTGCAAACCTAGAAAGGAAACTAAGACAACTAGGCCTACACTTGACTCAAATCAAACATACACACACACCTTGGACCCTCTTGGAGTCCTTATTAGAAACCTGACTTGGCTAAGATCAGTACAAACCAAAATTGTGGAAGGAATATGAGCCTAAGTCCTAGGTGCTCCTGCACCAGCGAGTCCCCTCCTCGACAAAAGAAAATTAATTTTTATTTGTTTTGTTTTAAAAAACAAAAAAATGGATAAATAAAATATTGGTATTTCAAAGTATTTAAATAAATAAAATTTAAGTGGTTGAAAGGAAAATCGGATATTGCAAGGATGATGTGTGAGTGCGAGGTGTGCAAGGGTCGAGCTAGGGCATTTGTGCCCTAGCTCATGTTTGAGTTGTTCTGCTTGTGCGCAAGGAGGGGGGGGGGGGTTGTGTTCGTTGTTACAGGGAGGGGTAGTGTTTTTGTAGATTCATCCGTTGAAGTAGGTGGCTCGAGGGTGCGGTGGTTGAGAGGTCCTTGGTTTGTGCACTATTTTTTGCTGTTGCATAATGTGGATTCTACGGGGTGTGGAGGGCTAGCATTTGTGATCCTACCTTGGAGGAGTTTGGGAGGAGTGTGTGGTGGGTGTTTTCGAGGAGTGGGTTCACCTTTCCCATATCCATTTGGGGTGTGGATCTTGTTATCAGGCATGATGGCTAGTTCACAAGAAGAGGCTTCGAGGACATCTCCTAGCTTGAATTTTTGAGCAACTTTGGGCTCGAAATCCCTGAACTATGGTGTTAAAACTTTTGATAATAATTTATTTGCTCCATATCCAGGGTTTGTTGGCATTGGTGTGTCCAATGGATCTCGGATTTCAAAGGTTAATGGTTGTCTTGAAAGGTGCAAAGAGAGGTCTAGATTGGTTATTCTGCTGGAGATGATTGTTGAAGATGTTGAGTATTTTTCCAAGCATTCGTTATATTGTATTTTTTGGGGGATGAGGGTTTCTCTGCAGTTTTTGGAGACTTGGGCACAGAGGACTTGGGCCCCAAAGGGAGAAATAGATATTATGTTATTGGAAAATAATTATTTTATGGTCACGTTTAATTGCATGGATGATCACAATAGTGTCTTTGAGGGAGGCCCATATTTCTATAACCAAGTGGGATTGTTCATCAAGCCCTAGAATGTGGATTTTAACCATTCAGAGGAGCTCCTTAATCGTGTCCCAGTGTGGATTCAGTTACCTCAGTTTCTAGTGGAATGTTGTCGGGAGGATGTGTTGTGCATGTTAGCCTCGTTTCTCGGGAATCCTATTGAATATTCAATGCAAACCCTAGAGAGAAAGGTAATGACTTTTGCTCATATCTATTTTGAAATAGATCTAAGTAAGCCCTCACCAGATGTTGTAGATATGTGTCAAGGTTCTTACTCTTGGGTGCAGTAATTGGATTATGAAACCCTTCCTTTTCGATGTCATCTTTGTCATGAATATGGGCACTTACAATGTAGATGTCCTAGAGCCAAGCATGTGGATCCTTGGCCTTCACATCCCCCTCGTAACCCTTTTGGGGTTGATAAGGGGAAGAATATTTCTCAGGGAGGTGTTGTGGATGCTGACGATTTTGTTCCTATCAAAACTCGTGCCAAGAACCGGGGTTAAAAGAGGACATTTAGGGAAAGGTAGGAGGAGGACACTTTTAGCAGGTTTGAATCTTTGGATGATCTTAGCCAGTAGGAAGTGAACCTAGGATTGATGAACTTGGACCAAGGGGTGGTGGGCTCGGTTCAAAAGGGCCTCATTTTGAGTGATTCTTTGGATATGAAGGGAGATGGGACTTTGCTAATGGATACGGATTAGTAGTTGGGACCTCCGGAAGTGCCAGCTCTTTTGGCTAAGGCTCCAAATGGTGGTGGTAATTCTCCACTTCCTAGACATAATGCAAGTATCGAATGTGTCAAAAATCAGAAAGCCTCCTCCTTAGTTGGGTATTATGCAATAGTAGCTTAAGAAGGGTGGGGCTAAGAAAGGTGCTAAAACTGGTAGGAAGAAGGACTTGGAGAAAATTAAATTAACGGGTGAATCTTTGGTGGAGTCAGGGTCAGTAAAGACTTTGGATTCACACTTTTTGAATCCCCCAAAATGATTGTTCTTTCATGGAATGTAAGGGGCTTGAACAGTGACCCTCGACAAAAAGTTATTGATTTGATCTGAGGTCAAGGTCCTAATATTCTTTTTCTTCAGGAGATGAAGCTTTCAATGGAGCCTATGCTTGGTTTAGCACCCAAGTTGTGGAGGAATGGGAAATGTCAGTGTATTGGGGCCATTGGATCATCTGGAGGTGTGACATGTTTATGGAATTCAAGGAAGATAAATCCTATGGTCTAGATATCTTCTCAATCTTCTATGTCTATGATTTCTTCTAGTTTTGAGATGGGGGAGGTTGTTCTCATCTCTAATATTTGTGTGCCTATTGACTTTGGGGGTAAGCAATTGTTGTGGTCCCATATCAGATTTTTTCATAGTATGGCACCCTTTCACCCATGCATTTTGGATGGAGATTTTAATGCTCTCGGAACTGGCTAAGAAGAGAGGGAGTAACCCGAGGTTCGATCCCTCCATGCTATTTCTTCGGGATAGCATGGATACTCCGAATTTAGTGGATATCAAGCCTAGAAATGGTTAATTTACCTAAAATAATCGCAGGATTGGGGAAAACTGTATTGCTGAGAGATTGGATTGATTTCTTGTTTCATGCTACTGGGTGGGCGGCAATTGGTCTTCTTTCTCAAGAATCTTGGATTGGAGAGGATCAGATTATTAGCCTATCAAACTTGCCATTGAGTCTACTCAGGTGCCTCATCGTCCCTTGTTTAGTTTCCAACTCATGTGGTTGCGTGACTCTTCTATGTATGATTGTGTGGCTAACTGGTGGAGGCGTGGTAGACCTACCTTTGATACTGCTATGTACATATTTTATAATTTCTCTCAATCTGTGAAATCTCATTTTAGGAGATGGAATAGACAGTGTTTTGGTAATGTTTTTCATGTGAAGGCATTGACTCAGGTGGGGCTGGATAGTATTACAAGATTGATAAGAGAGAATGGAGTGACTGAGGATTTGCTTCAGGAGGAAGCGCAAGCTGTAAAATCCTTGGAGGAGTGGGAGTTGAGGGATGAAGTATTTTGGAAGTAGAAAGCATGGATAAAGTGGCTTCAGGAAGGGGACAAAAATATTGTGTTCTTCTTCAATTCGATGAAAGCTAGAAGGCATGGAAATTTCATCTAGGTTCTGGTGAATGATAGGGGGGAGCAACTTTCCTCTTTTCTTGAAATCTCAGGTGAGGTAGTGTAGTACTTTGCCTCTCTCTTTAAGGAGGACACGCAAGGGGGGTCACCTAAGGAAGTACAGGTTCTTTCTTGTTTTCCCTCCCTGGTTTCTAGAGAAATGAATGAAAACCTTATGAGGGACATCACACTTTAAGAACTTTAAGAGACTATTTTTCAGATGAAGAAAGGAAAATCCCCTGGTCTAGATGGATTTTCGATTGAATTTTTTCAAGAATTCTAGGAAATTATCAAGTTGGATTTGTTAGCAGTTGTTCAAGAGTCTCAGAGGAATAAGCAGATGCTATGAGCTTTAAATTCTACATTTCTTGCTCTTATTCCTAAGCGGGAGGGGGCAGATAGACTAAGTCAGTTCCGCCCCATTTCTCTGTGTAATGTGGTTTGTAAATTATTTCTAAGCTTATAGCAGATAGATTGAAGAAGGTGCTTAAGGAGTTGATCTCTGAGGAACAAAGTGGTTTTGTAGAGGGAAGGCAGATTCTAGATGGGGTTGTTATAGCCATTGAGACTATTCATTATCTGGCTAGTTCCAAGGAAAAGTTAATGTTCACCAAGTTGGATATGGATAAGGCCTATGATAGAGTTAGATGGTCCTTCCTGGAGAAGGTGCTTGGTGCATATGGTTTTGGGGTAAAATGGATTCAGTGGGTTATGAGTTGTGTTACTTCAGTTTAATTTTCGGTGTTAATTAATAGGAAACATTTTGCCCTTTTCAATACATCTCGGGGACTCCGACAAGGGGACCCTCTTTCTCCTTAATTATTTATTCTCCTTGCTGAGGGACTGGGGAGGCTGATTCAGAGGAATGTTGAGTATGGTCTCATCCAGGGATGGCGGTGGGAAGGTGACTTGCCTCCTTAGTTTCATCTACAATTTGTTGATGGCACTGCCCTGATGGGTATGGCTTCAATTAGAGAATCTTCTAACTTCCATAAGATGTTGGATGTCTATCTGGTTGCTTCGGGTTAGTTGATTAATGAGGACAAGTCCTCCATTTTCTTCTTCAATACTCTAGTCACTATTCAGCGGAGGTTGGCTCAAATTTTGAGATTTCAGATTGGAGCTCTCCCTTTGACTTATCTTGGTGTACCTATTGCAATTTAAAGGTTGCATAGGGAGGCATGGCAGAATATTTTGGATAAATTTCAAGTGAAAGTTAATCACTAGACTCATAGGTGGTTATCCTTTGTTGGGCGAGTTCAGCTAATTAAATTTGTGGTGTAGGCTCTACCCATTTACAGGTGTATGCTATAGGTGGCCCCGTTGAGCTTTATTAAGGATTTGGATTATGTTACTAGATAATTTTTATGGGCCGGATCTTTGGAGCCCTCCAAATGGAGTTTGGTTAGATGGGAGGTGGTTTGTAGTTTGAAGCATTTTGGTGGTCTTGGGCTTAGGCAAATGACTTGGGTGGGAGTGGCTCTGGCTGCGAAGTTGTATTGGCGATGGTGTGTTGAGCAGGAGAGGGTTTGGGCTAGGGTGTTATTTCAGAAGTATATGTTGGGGACCTCCCAATGAGATACTCTCGATATCCTCTTGGAGGGAAAGGCTCAGTTATTTGGGGCACTTTGAAAAAAGGGGCAACGCTTATTAAGGAAGGTTTATTTTGGATTTGTAAGAAATTTAATGAGGCCCATTTTTTGTTGGATTCTTGGGATGGTTATCCTCCCATCATCTCTCAGTTCCCTAACATGTCGAATCTTTTCTAGAGGTTCTTGGAGACGAGCTAGTCACAAGTTGGTGATTTCAAAACCTTCACTTGTTGTGGATAGTTAAAGATGGCAAGGTGAAAAGCTCTAGATGCTTAGCGGGATGTTGGATTGCAAGAGGATTGTGTTGAATTCTATAGTATCCTCTCTCATAGATGTTGTAGTTCTCTTCATGATGAGGATGTGCTTTCCTAGTCTCCTAATCCAAAGGGTACATCTATATTGTTTTTGTTGGATACCAAGTTTTATTATCCCAAAGTTTGGGTGGGGAGGAAGTTCAGTGGTGGAAGAAAGTTTGGAATAAGTTCTCTTGGCCAAAGTGTAACTATTTTGTTTGGTTGTTGGCTTGGAATAAGTGTCTGACTCGGGAAAATATTTAGAAGAGGGGTTTTCAGGGCCCTTCTATCTGTGTTTTATGTGGGATGGATGAGGAGAACTCTACTCATTTATTTTTTCATTGTTCTTTTACCCTTCAAATTTGGCATTTCTGGTGGGAAGTTTGGCAAAGCCCCTACCTGTGTTCATGCTTCCTCCTTGATTGACTTTTGGAGTCATCTGGGTAAGCCTCCTTCTTTGACTTCATTTATGCATGAGGTGTGGTATGTGGGGACTAATTTGTTATTGTATCAGATTTGGTTGGAACATAATTGAAGAATTTTTCATGGAGAGAGGAGCCTTGTGCAGCATGTGTGGCAAAGAGTTTTGCGCATGGTTCAAGAGACGATGGAAGCTAAGTGTGATGTGTTTTTTCCTTTGGGGAAAAGGGATCTGGGATTGGTTGAGAGATTGGGGATTCATGGGTTGTTTATGGCTTCTGCGTGTGTCAGGAGAGGGCGAAGGGTTAAATAGAAAATTCATATGGGAGGGAGGTGGTAGTGTCCTCCTAAAGGTGTGTTAAAGGTTAATATAGATGGTTCGTCTCGGGGTATTCCTGGTCCTACTAGTACTGGGGGGATTGGCAGGGATTCCTCGAGGTCGATGATGTTCTTTTTTCCATTTTATGAAGAGGTGCAGACTATCAACCTTATGGAAGATTTGGCTATTCTTCAAGCTTTTGAGAAGGCCTATGTGATGGGATGGAGGAGACTTATTTGTGAGTCTGACTCCCAGGTTCTGATTATTTTTCTTATGAAAAGGAAAGCTGAGGGGGTCAGTTGGTAGTTGTCTTTGGTGGTACAATAGATTTTGCAGGTTAGTTCTATGATGGATTCGGTGACTTTTGTTCATATCTCAAGGGAGTGGAATAGGGCTGCAAATTGCCTAGATAAATGGGCTTCTGAGCAGTTAGGTGGTGGACAATTGGAGGATTGGGAGTTGGTTCCCTTGGAGCTTCATTATGAGATGGAGAGAATTCTTGTTGATGATGGAGATGGTTGTGGCAAAGGATGATTTTGCTTGATCTATGTATTTGTTTTGGTTGCCTTCTGGGACCTTGGTCTTGTTCTTATGTAATATTGCTTTCTGATTTTCAATAAAGTTTTTACCCCTTTTTATTAAAAAAAATTAAGTGGTTGCTAAATTAAATTGATATTATAAAAATTAATTTATACTCTAGAGTAATAAAATTTATATAATTAAATTTAAGTTATATTTTGAGCTTAATTTTAATTTATTTATTTCACAAATTTAATTTATATTTGTTGTATGTTTAAAATAATCAAATTATTTATATATTAAAATTTATATTTCCAAGATGTTTATTTTTTTTGTAAAAACCAATTTGATAATCAAGGAGAGTGGAAATTATTTTCATTATATTAGTAGTTGTTTTATAAATTAAAATCCCATTGCATTATTAAAACTAATTTATAACTTAATTCTATGCAAGGGAATTTTTTTTATAATTAAATACATCTAAACCACTTTTAATGATTCTCTTGATGGAACAAAATTTAAAATTCCTTTTCAAATACATGTTTATCATCTCTTCATCTCTTCATGATGGGAAATGAATCCTTTGGATTAAAAATAGACTTACTTTTCAAGGACAAAATGATCAATTAACACATATAGATTCAAATGGATAATAAAACATTAAGAGAACTGTTACCTTGAATAAATTTATCTTAGGATGTTAATATCGTAGTTAAATTCCCTTATAAAATGAATTATCTTGATTTAGGAAAACAAAAGAGAAGAGAAATGATAATTACAAGCTTTTTCACAAGTTAAAATAAATTAAATTACCCCAAAGAAGTGGTTCATTTTCAATAAGTGTCACTTCAAGACATTCAATAGTTCTTATTTGTTGAACATCAAATACCTCTTTTGCATACTTCAAGTATTAAAAGTTAAAAGGATTTACCTTCCAAGTAAATGTGTTTAGATTCATAGTCTCCTTAAAACAATTTGTGCATTTCAAGCAAAATGATTTAATGTTTAGTTAAATTTTTCCTTATTTAAATAAGTTGTACATTTGTTTGTTTACCATGCAAGTTACATTTCAAGAAGTTGGATATTTGTTTGTTTATCATGCAAGTTGTATTTCAAGAAGCTAGATTTATTAGTCTTTCCTTTTCAAAAAATAATAATAATTTTCAAATAGTTGGTTTTTCTATTTTCGTTCTCAACAAATGTTCCTTTCAATTATGTGAAATTTATAACTTGATCATCCCTATAAATAGTCGGGAAGAAATAAGGGTCATTTGAAAGTTAAAATCCAAGGGGTGGGTAATCCCCCTTGGATCGATAATCTAAAAAAGATAAATTTAAAATGAACTAACATCCACTCGATTTAACCTTAGAAAAACCCCATTAGGGATTGGTTTGTGTGACGTTTTTGGAATTTATTAATATTGATGAAATTCCATGGATGGTAATGGGTCAAGGGTGACGCATATAATAGGAAATAAGACTTAGTTGTTTTAGGCTATAAGTAGAAGGCCACCTTGAGCCTTTTTTCTATGGAGCTACCATCATGGATAGCAACCGTAGAGAAACTGTCTGAGACATTGACCCTAGAAAGGGTTGCATACCCTCCAAATAGTTTACATTAAATCATAGTTAGAAACCAGAACTACATATTTTACACCTTGATCCCATGTCGAAACGGGTATGTAGGTAGTCTAGGGATGGAGTTATCCCTAGTACTCAGGTGTTCGGGGATGGGGAATAGGATTTGGTTAAGAATGAGATGTTGGCTTTCAAATATCCTTAGGCCTTCAATCAAAGGGTTAAGATAACACTAATTGAAAAGATCAAAATTAATTTCAAGCATACTTGGAAGGAATCCAATATGGATTTGCTTAATTTTTGAGGCTTTAGGCCGAATTCTGAGGTGGAACTCAAGCTTATTTATTTATTTCATATACTCCTAAGGAAAGCAACCTCGGTGTACTCTTGGTATGGGAGTGTAGTTTATAAAGAGTGATTCAGGACCTAGATGGTCCCAATGAGTTTAAAGTCTCTGGCCAGATGATTTCGTATTCTTATGAATAGATGTCTACTCCATTTGGGTAGATTCCTATCTCTAATTGGATAGATGTAACCCCCTATCCCATATGAATAGATGCCTAACTCGTATGTTTAGATGCCTATCCCAGTTGGATGGATGCTAATCCCATTTGGATAGAAGGAATTGAGTATGTGATTAAATAAAACACAAGTAAAAATAAATTAATTAATTAATTAAAAAAAATTAGTGAAAATTTTGGGCTAAGCTAAGTGGGTCATTACATATGGTATCAGAGCAAAGGTTCAAGTCTAGGCCTTGAGCTCACTTCAACTTATACAATCTAAAGAAGTATATTGTAAATAGTTAAAAGTAGTAGAGATAAATTATTATATCTTATACCAAGAACTAACTATGAAATTCAAATTTCAGGAAAACCTAGATGGCAAGGGGAAGAGGTAGAGGAAGGCATACCGCTACTACTAGAAGGAAAACGGAACCTAGCAATGATGAAAATCAGCAAGACCAAGAAAATAATGAGATAGGGGTTGAAGCTATAATCAACTTGTTAACTGAGAAAAGGGATAAGATCAACTCCTTGGAACATTCAATGCAAGAACTTAGGGAAAGGTAGAACGACATCAAAAATAGAAGCGAGACTAAAAATGGGAACTTTGGAAACAATCAAGGAAATGAGATAAATAACAGGAGAGAAAATAATATGTTGGAGCTATCTAAGGATTTGAAGAAAATTACCCCACCTAAGTTTGATGGAAAGAAAATTGGTGAAGGAGCTAAAGATTGGTTGAATGAAATGGAAAAATACTTTGAACTAAGGGACTTTAGTGAAACAACTAAAGAATTATGGGGTTCCTATCAGCTTACCAAGGGAGCAGATATTTGGTGGACTAGTACTAAGGAACAAAATGGCTATAACAAGGATACAATCACATGGGATTAATTTGTTCACCATTTTCTTAAAAGGTGGCTACCACAATTGTTCTTCGATGAGAAGGTTACAAAATTCCATAATCTTCAACAAGGGACCTTGACAGCTCAACGATATTGGGATAAGTTAGCTAAATTGCTAAAGTATGTACCTATGTATCAAAAAGATGAGAAGGGTCAAACCGAGAAGTTCTCTTTGGGGCTAAATACCAACATAGGGGCAGAAGTTGACATGCATGGACCCGAAGGCATGAATGAGGTACTTAAGAAATCTTTAAAACATGAAAGGAAGATTCAAGCCTTAGCAGCAGCAAGGCAGAATTTTAATGGGAATCATTCATTCAAAAATAAGTAGGAATTCAAGGGAAATATAAACTTCAACAAGAATCAAAGGAATAATTCATCTGAAAGGAGGCCACATCCTAATAAATATGAGAGGGATGGAAACAATAATAACAGGGGTAATTATAGCAGAAATGACTAGCAAAATAGGATAACTTATCCACCTAGGTTTAATGAAGCAAGGAATGATCCTCCTAGGAATCAAGTAAAGAAGGGACCACTAGGTGGGTGTTTTATGTGTGGAGGGAACCATTTTTATAGATAATTTCCAAGAATGCAAGGTCAAATCAGGGCCAACCAGCCATAACAGAGACCCCAACAAAGGATTCATGTAGCAGTTAGGAACCGTAGGACAAGATTTCAGAATGTTCCCATGAAAACTACATGTACACTATTTGAAAAACCAATTTCAATTCTAATTGACACTAGGTCATCTGAATGTTTCATTTCACCAGAATTAGTGAGAAAATTAGCATTAAGAGTTAAACAAATGTAATCACCATGGACAGTTCAATATGGGGATAAGGCAACTAGGGAAGTAACCAAGTGTTTACCAAGATCTTTATGTGGCACCCCTAGGATTATATGATGTAATCATTAGGATGAGTTGGCTAACAGATCACCAAGCTAGTGTGGATTTCTACAAAAAAGTGATTGAGTGTTTGGATGGTGGGGGAAAAGGGTCCAAATACAAGGAAAGCTTAAACCTATTAACATAGAAATCATATCAGCCATGCAATTAAAGAAGGAAAGGAGAAAAGGGGTCCTAATCTATATGGTTGAATTTGATGAAAAGGAAGAGGAAAATACTCCAACTTTTGAAAATACCCCCTTCCTACAAGAACTCAAGGATGTATTTCCAAAAGAATTACCAGGCCTACCCCCAAAAAGGAAGTTTAATTTTTCTATCGACATTTTACCAAGAACTGAACCGGTATCAAGAGCACCTTACCAAATGAACACAACTAAATTACAAGAACTCAAAATGCAATTGGAGGAACTCTTGGAAAAGGGTATAATAAGGCCAAGTGTATCCCCATGGGGAGCACCAATATTATTTGTTAAGAAGGATGATACTTTAAGGCTATGCATTGACTATAGGATGTTGAACAAGATCACAATAAAGAATAGGTGCCCCTTACCTTGAATAGAGGATATTTTTTATCAAATGAAAGGAGCAGCAGTGTTTTCAAAGATAGACCTGTGATCAGGTTATCATCAACTTAAAATTAAGGAAGAAGATATTCTAAAAATAATCTTTAGGACTAGTCATGGGCATTATGAATTCATGGTAGTACCTTTCAGTGTAACCAATGCTCCAACTACTTTTATGAACCTAATGAATAGTGTGCTTCATGACTACTTGGACAAATTTGTCTTGGTATTTTTGGATGATGTATTGATTTACTCTAGAAATGAGGAGGAAAATTTAGTGCACCTATAGTTGGTCTTGCAAAGGTTAAGGAAGCATAAGTTATATGGAAAGTTATCAAAATGTGCCTTATTTGAAGAAAATATTCACTCTCTTGAGAATATCATATCAAAGGAAGGAATAGCAGTTGATCTAGATAAGATAAAGGTGATAGTAGAATGGCTAATCCATAAAAAACAATTAGAGGTACTAATATTTATGGGACTAGCAGGGTACTATAGAAGATTTATGGCAGGATTCTCTAAGATAGCAAACCATACCACATCATTGCAAAGGAAAGGTAAAACGTTTGTGTGGACAGAGAAAAGAGATAAATCATTTCAGATTTTGAAGGAAAATTTAACTACAACACCTATCTTAAGGGTTCCAAATCCAAATTGACACTTCATAGTTGTAACAGATGCTTCTATTGAAGGATTAGGGCCCGAGTAATTATTCAAGATGAAGGAGTTGTGGCTAACGAATTTAAGAAGTTGAAGACTCATGAAGTCAATTATGCACCCAATGACTTAGGGTTAGCAGCTATTGTGCATGCTCTACAAAAATGGAGACACTTCTTACTTGGGAAGCCCTTTGAGCTAAAATTGGACAATCAAGGACTTAAGTGCATTTTTACACAACCTCACTTAAATGCTAGACAAAGAAAGTGGTTAGAATTTCTAAGTGACTGTGACTTTGAAATAGAATATATTAAGGGGAAGAAAAAAAGGATGGTAGATGCTTTGAGTCAGCGGAGGCACTTGTTGACCATAGCAACATTCAAAACCACTTTTAATAAGCAAGTAATGGATGAGCAAGAACATGATCCATGGTATCAGCAAGTCAAATTAACATTAGAATATGATCCAACTGATCCTAAGGTCAAAGGGTATATGCTAGATGAAGAAGGATTGCTAAGATATAATAACAAAATCTGTGTTCCAAATTTAGGGGACTTAAGGAAGGTAGTCTTATTGAGGCCCATAATACCCCTTACTCAGGACATTTGGGGTTTAACAAACCTTATTCAGGTCTAAAGAAGCTATACTTTTGGCAAGGGATAAAAAATGAAATACTTCAATATGTGGCTACATGTTTGGAATTTCAAAGGGTAAAATTAGTTCACATAGACATGTAGTGGGACTATTACACTTGCATGGTGTACCTCACCACAAACGGCAAGTTATTAATGGACTTTGTGCAAGGGTTACCCATGACACCTTTTAGGCATGATAAAATAATGGTGGTAATTGATAAACTCACCAAGGTGGCACACTCCATACCAGGGAACTTAACTAATGATGCACCCACTTTGGCAAGGCACTTTGTTAAGGAAATATTTAGGTTACATGGGATTCCAAAGAAAATTATATCAGATAGAGATGCTAGATTCACTTTAAGGTTTTGGACAACTCTTCAATCAACTTTGGGAATATAATTAAACTTTAGTACTGCTTACCATCCTAAAACTGATTGCCAAATAGAAAGAACAAATCAAATTGTAGAAGACCTATTTTGCATGTACTGCATGGACCAACAAAATAAATGGGAAGAGTACCTACCACTAGTAGAGTTTTCTTACAACAACACCTTTCAAACATCTTTAGGAATGACACATTTTGAATCATTAAATGGTAGACCATTTTGAACACCTTTGAGTTGGGAAAACCTTGAGGATAGAGTAATAATTTGTCCAAATATGTTGAAAGAAATTGAAAAGAAAACTAAGGAAACAAGGCAAAGGTTGAAGGAAGCTTTAGATAGGTAGGAAAGGTATGCGGACAAGAACAAGACACCAAGGGAGTTTCAAGTAGGAGAAAGAGCCTTCCTAAGGGTCAGACCACAAAAAAGTTCCATAAGTTTTGGTAAAAGGACTAAGCTAGCACCTTGTTATATTGGACCTTTTGAAATCTTGGAAAAGATTAAACCAGTTGTGTACCAATAGGCCTTACCTCCTCAATTGAGTCAAATCCATGATGTTTTCCATGTGTCACTTCTTAAATAGTATGTACCTGATGAAAAACATATTTTGAATTGGGATGCCTTATAGGTCCAAGAAATGGGGGAAATAATAATAGAGCCATTTAGAGTCTTGGAGAGGTGTCAGTACCAATTGTGCAATAGAGAGGTTGATCAATGCAAAGTACAATGGAATCAGTATGATGAAAAGAATGCTACATGGGAAGATAGTAATGAGATGCATCAAATGTTTCCTTATTTATTTTAGACTTATCATGAACTACAAACTCTTATTATGGTTATATTAGATAAGTGTATCAGGACAATGCACAATTTAAGGGGGGAAGGATGCAATAACCTTCTTTTTAGACTTTGATAAAACTTATATTATTATTAATATTAGTATTGATTTTATGAGTAATGTTAGTTAGAAATGATAAGTTGGATAAGGTTGAAATTTTTCAATAAAAATAATTAATGAATGGTGACACATACATGAGGTCATAAATTTATTTGGAAATTACTTATTTACTCAACAAATTAATTGAGCATATGGTATAGGAAAAATAAGAAAATTCTAGACACATGACACACAATGGAAAAGAAATTTCAAATTAAAATTTGAGGAAGAAATGGACAAGTGCTAACCCCACTATGACAAACCATAAGGAATATGTCATCAAATATGACAATAATAGCTTTGCATGAATTTATTTTGGGAAAAGAATCTCTAAATTATTAATTTCTTTTTGAAATAGAAAATGGCTCTCTTTCTATATAATGAATTCTAGATTTTCAAAAAAGGAGTTCATTTTTGTTATCTGATAAATTAGTCTTTGAATTCCTAAGAAATTTGTTTCAAATAATGTTAGTTGTAGGAAAAAAATTTGTAAACATGTTTCATAGTATGAGATAGGATTTTAGAGGTTTTTGGAGAAGATTTTTACTAAGTTACAAGAAGATGATTGAAGGAGGATAGCTGGGGAAACAAGAGTTTGGTTCAACAACAAGGTTTTCATTCATCTTGCAGATCCAGGTTCCCTTCTTCCATTCTTTCTTGATGATTATCTTCTTGTTTTTTCTTTCAAAAATGAGAAAAGAGGGGGGAATTTTATTTGCATGCATGTTGTATTTTCAATGGAAAATTTAGAGGATAAACAAATATTTGATATTTTGTTTAAATTAAAAAGAGGGTGGAATAAATAATATAGGAATTGCATTTCTCATCCCTCTTCAAGAAATCTCCTTCTTTGTTTCAGATTTTTGATAGAGTAAATATATATCCATGTATGAAATAAAATATCTTACCTTCTATTTAGATGAATAAGTTGGTAGCTTCCCTTTTTTTGGAAAAAAGGTACATAAGATTGTGAATATTATTTGAATCCATTTCTTTTTTTAGGAAACGTCTCTCTTTATTTAATCCCATTGTTTTCTAATTTTTAAAATAATAAAAAATAAAAAATAAAATAATATATATAAAATATTAGTACCAAATATAAATATTAGATAAAATATATTAAAATGTTTTATTTGCCTTTATCAAATAAATGTGTATATCTTACTTTCTTTTAAGATGAGTAAGTTAGTAGTTTCTAAAAATATATATATATATAAATACAATATATGTATTCTTTAAATTGTTTTTGCAAGGAAACCTTATTTATTAATTATCTAATTATTTACCATTTTAAAAGTTGTGTGTGTGTGTTTAATTAAATAAATGAAGTAAATAAAAATAAATACAAAAAATTGGTAGGAGGGGTGGGGGAGAGGGGTTGTGTAACCCCCCCCCCCCCCCACCCTTGCTGACCTTTGCATGCATAGGCCTTAGGGGAAGGGGAACCACACACCCCCACCCCATGGTCCCTTGCATGCACAGGCCCGCAAGCTCACTATGTAGGTCGGGCCTAAAACATGTGGGACCCGCAGGTCCCCTCCCCCACAAAAGAAAATTATTTTTTATTTGTTTGAAGTTCACAAAAAACAAAAAAAATAGAAATAAAATATTTATATTTCAAAATGTTTAAATAATTAAAATTTAAGTGGTTCGACTAAAGCCTCAATCAAATTCATATAATTTGAGCAATCAAAGTCAAGGATCCAAGCCTTCAGTTCAACTTTAGCATGCAAAGAAAACTTTTCTTTTACATGGTTTCCATTGTTCTTCATATTTTTTGGTCTTCTGGATCTTCCTTTATCCTTCTCCCTTATAGCCAATAACAAGAATTATTCATTTAAATCATAACCACCTTCATCTTCATATATGTGTTGATGAATACTAAGAGGGGGGGTGAATTAGTATACCGAAAAACACTATACTTAAACACTTAAACAGTCTAAAGATAAACCGGTAAAACAGTTTAACAGACAGACCGGTTATCACACATGCAAACCAAAAT
This sequence comes from Cryptomeria japonica, assembly GCF_030272615.1. Classification (NCBI taxonomy): domain Eukaryota; kingdom Viridiplantae; phylum Streptophyta; class Pinopsida; order Cupressales; family Cupressaceae; genus Cryptomeria; species Cryptomeria japonica. The sequence goes on along the minus strand of NC_081407.1, from coordinate 553,292,128 downwards.
GCAAATAAAGCATTCACCCACAAAAGAAATACAACCATAACACAAGATATTTGACGTGGAAACCCAAATGGGAAAAACCACGGTGAGATGGAACTCACAAGTCACTATCTGCAGAATAGAAACCAGACCGGTTAAGGTCAGACCGGTTAAGGTCTTACAATGTTCTTCACTAGAACAGATCCTATTAGGAATCTCAATCTCTGTTAGGAGATAAGTCCGATCAAGGACTACCTTGCTAGAGGATTTTAGATTCACAGAGGTGAACCAACTTGTTAGAGGATTTTACAAAAGGCTTTTGGGCCTACTCGGTTAAGGGCTACTGACTTGTCAAAGATGTGAGTAATCAACAAGTTTTTGATCTATCTAATAGCATAGACTGCTCAGTTAGATCCTTGATAGCTCATTCTTAATGCACTCCTGCATTACTTCAGTCTTCTACACATTCATATTCTTTCCAACTCCTCAACCACCTTAAACCCTAGCAACAACATAAACCCTTTCGACAAAAACCTAAAACCATAGACATGATATCCTTTTAAAGGAATCTGATTTCATACCGATCCAATAGGATTACATTTCAATTTCCTAGGTTCAATTAATCTAGACATACTTAGTAACATGACACAAAAAGCACCGCCAGTGTGTCGGCACCATCAAACAATCGGTGGATTGGTAACTCATCATAAAATTTCGGTTGGTAACTCATCACAAAGTATTATCAGTTCATACAAAATATCGGTTGCCAGTTTATCAAAAATGAAGACTGGTAAGAATGTGTTATGCTGCTTTGCTCCCTCATACCGCTTGGTATCCACGAACTGCTTGGGGTCAACATGCCGCTTTAGACCAAGAAACACATTTTGCAAAACATCAATAGTCTAAAGACTATAATACAACATACCGGTTGGAACAAATACCGGTTGTCCTCTGACTCATACATATAAAGAGGATCTTACTGCAAGTGTGTGTCCAACAATGACAATCACAACATGAACATCAAAAATGCCAACAATCTCCCCCTTTGGCATTGATGGCAACACTTAGGAAAATAAAATTTTGACATCTAAGTGTTTTACAACAAAAACATGCCATTAGCAAAATTGCTCCCCCTAAGCATATACACTATCCCTTAATCAATACCGTGTATAGCAATTTTGCATACAAAGCATAAACATTGAGATATCAGAGCATATAGCATATATCAAAACATATAGAAAAATTTTAAATCCAGATACTTCTCCCCTATACTTCTCCAAAATAGATAGAGTACTTCTCCCCCTTTGCCAATAATGACAAAGTATCATTGAACAACACTGTTTCCATTTGATATATAAAAATAATAAAAGTTTATGACAATAAGGAATAGTACTTGTCAAAAATAGATTTATAGTCCTGCAAGAATTGCTTCATTGATAGAGACCAGGACTCAAGTAGGGAGGTGGCCACTTCTTTCTCTGTTTGCATCTGGGAGACTTGTTCTTCCATGGCATCAGTGCTCATCTCCTGTGTAACTGTCAAGGCATCCAGGTTCAGATAACACTTTTGAAGAATTTGCAGCTATGGAACTAAAACCAATTGAAGCTCCTGCAAATCTCTAGACCGTGTGTTGATCTCTTGCTCCATTTTTGCTAACTAGATATGAAACTGGTGAAATGTTTGCCCATAAGTTGTGAAGGAATCATAAGGTGGCTTGAATGTGCTCAAGTAACACTGTAAGTCTATTTGAATCTTTTGCTTTTGAGCTAGCACATCATCATAGAACAGATGGGGTTGGCAGATTTTGCTAAGTAGTAGATTTCCCTCATCCAAAGAATCCCTTATATCCTTTTGGTCTTTCTGCAGTTCAGACCGGAGCTCATTCAACTTTTTCACCAAAGCTTTATTAAGAGCCTTTTGATGCTCCTTCTTGACATTAGCCTCTGCTGCCTCTTCAACACTTTGCACCTAATCATCTACTACTGTGCATAGGAGCTTTAGTCTAGATAATGATGAATCGGTGTTTGGAAGACTTGTATCAGGTATCAAACCGGTATGTAAGTCCACAGCTATTTGAATTATATCCTGCTCTTTCTTCCTTTAAATGATTTCAAGGCGCTCTTGAGCAACCTTGATTCTCTGCATTATCTCCAATTCACTTGCAAACTGGAGATCTATAAGACTAGAGAGGTTAGCCGGTTTGGCTTGACTCCCGATTGCCTTCGGAGCCTCCATCTGGGTGCTCTTCGCCGCTTCTCCTCCCTTGTCCTCTTCCACTTTCTTCTTCTTCGATTCTCTCCTCTTCTCTGCTTCCTTGTCCTCCTCAGCCTTTTTCTTTTTTGCTTCCTTCTTCTTCTCATTTTCCTTATCCTCCTCTTCTTTCCTTTTCTTTTCATCTTCTTGCTTCTTTTTCTCCTCTTCATACTTCTTCTGCTTCTCCTCTTCATCTTTCTTCTTTTTCTCCTCTTCATCCTTCTTCTTTTTCTCCTCTTCATCTTTCTTCTTTTTCTCCTCTTCATCTTTTTTCTTTTTCTCTTCTTCATCTTTCTTCTTTTTTTCCTCTTCATCTTTTTTCTTTTTATCGTCCTCATCCTTCTTCTTCTTCTTCTCTTCTTCATCTTTCTTCCTCTACTCTGCCTCTTCCTTTGTCGCTTCCTGTCTGTCATCGGCTTGCTTATCAGCCTATTTAGCCTATTGCTTCTATCCTATTGCCTCAGATGGTGTTTCCTCAGTATCATCATCAACATCCAGAGCATCAACATCAATGGTGTCGATTGGTTCAACGAATGGATTGCCTTCATTGTCAAATACTTTGTTCGGTTAGGATATAGCCGGTTCTTCTTCTTCTTGTCGGTTGGCCAGACGTGCTTTGTGAGTCTGGACAGCAATTTGCATAAACAAATGGGTGTCTTTTTCGACATCAGCAACTCTACCTTCTAATAGCCAAAGTCTTCTTTTTCTAGTGAAGAAGAGTCCTTTATTTAGATCAATAACATCATATAATTCAGAATTTGACAGGTCGGGAAAGTATTGTGTAAAAACCCTCTCTCTAATTTCCTGTTCTTTCTCTATGGCAATGCACCATCTATTATCTAATGACATATATAAAGAATCCAGTGTCTGAGACTTAATCTCTGAGGGTGACCGGTCTTTACTACACAGATACTGAATTATTTCCTTTTCAACTGCTTCCTTTTCATCCTCATTGAAGTCATCAAAACACTCAAGTAAATCATTTAACACTTTTCTCCTAATATTCTTTATTGTTCTTTGACAATGTGTCAAAGGTTTATAGGAGGAGATATCTATATTTACCGGTGATGAAGATGTCGGTTCATTCTTGGTCTTCTTCTTTGCTTGATGTGTTTTCTTTGGCTTTTCCTCAGACACAGTTTCCTCTGAGTCTAGAGAGGTGTTCCTTGTCTTCCTCTTTCTCTGGAACACTTTAGCCGGTGCAGCTTCTGGTTTCTTCTTAGCTGGTGACCGCTTGGTCACTCTTGGAGTTGCAGTAGTAACCGGTGCTGATGCTACAGGCACTGCCTTTGCCTTCTTCACTGCCGGTTCTTTCTCTTTCACTGCTGGTGGTTCCTCAGTCAGTGCTATCCTCTCTAGGTAGGTGTTGGTTCTCTTCGCCTTAGGATCAAGCGGTGAGGCAATAAGGGTAGAGGCATACCCTTCCAGTATGTCGTACATCACCTCATAGCCCATTGGCTCCACTTCTTCCATTCTAGGCTCAACAGCCTCCATTATGCATTTGTCCACCTGGATGGTGAAATAGATGTCATCTTCATATTTCTTGATGATATCACCTAAGATCCTCATCCTTTGGCTCATTTTTTGTCTGAACTCATCAAAATACTTGTTCAGAACTTCAAGATAACCGGTTCCCACTGCTTGCAAACTTTCCTTTATCTGTTTGGTAACCGGTTGGTCCGCAGACCACTGAATGTCTCCCACTCCTGGGAAGAATCCTTGAAATTAAAACAACAACCCAACCAATAGTTGTCCAAACTTGAACCTCAGTGCATTATCTTGTTTGATTGATTTCAGGTTCAATAGGAGTTTCCTTTGCATACCGGTGCATAGGTCAAATGATGCATCCTCCTTTATCATCCAGTAAGCGGCATTTACCGTTGTAGCAGATACAGAGTTAATCCTGTTGGCTGAGAATGTATGGTATCCAATCACCATACATGCATACTTCACCATATCATCCTTGATTGAATTGACTGTCATGCCATGTGAGTCACTCACTGAACCGGTGAGCTTGGAAATTTCAGTTTTGCTAACAGTCCTTAGGGCTGGCACATCCCCTGTATTGCAGAAACCAATGGCTGCATGAATTTCCTGTGGCGTAATTTTTTCACCATTCAACATTATGGAGTTTCTTCTTCTCCAAGATACTATACTCCGGTTTGATTTTCTTATCCTTTCTACAAAATAGACCTAGTTGGGAGCGGATGGCTAGAGACCCTAGGTCTTCAATCTTGCAATCTATGTAGTTAGAAATTCCCTCTTCTACTATCACTCCACCTGGAACTTGTGATAGGGCATTATACTTTGACTTCTGTTGAATAAAACTTTCAGACTCAATAGATGCACTAGAACTAGTATGAGATGCGAAAGCCATTGTAGAAATTTTAAGAACTCGAGAAATACCTTTTAAAACACGTGAATTTAGGGCTTTTTGATTCTCCTTCAGTCCTCATTTCATCAGTAGCTTAATCACCACTTTGTGTTCTCCACTTGACTGTTTGCTATTTGAATTTGAATCTCCTTCGCAGTTTTTCAATTTCTAAAATCTCTGCTCAAATCACCTTTTCATCGCTCTGCTCTTTGAGAAACTTTTCTTCGCTCGATAACTGATAGTGAGAAATGATTTCAAAAATGCTTTTAAACATAGTCCTCACCTACCATCATTAATGCTCCTCCATTAGGGCATAAACCCTAATTTTCCTTTTTACCGTTTCTGGTCTTCTACCAAGCGATAGGTATCACATACCGGTTAAGGTCTTTTGCCGATATAAACCGGGTGTTCGAAAAAAAAATTCGTTTGCTCGCCCTAAGCCTTTTGAAGCTTAGTTTGTCGGTTCCGATATTTCCACACTAGGTGCAGAAACCAGTTCCTCTTCCAACATTACCAGTTTCCTCTTCCAGATTTTGTTCATGTCCACTTGAACTGTTTCAACATCAATTCCTCCTTTTGAAGTGACTGATATATCATCAGATATACTCTTTCTGCTTCTACAAAATCTTGCAATGTGACCCGATTTGTTGCAGTGATAGCAAACCAATCTAGGTTCTCTCCAAGGTCCATTGTTCATGTTTCCATTCTTCCTCCTGCATGTTGCAGCAGTGTGACCATGACCATGACATACCATACAGTTTGCTCTCCATCCGGTTGCCACTTGATAGCCACCGCTTCTTGGCTGATGATTGAAGACATTAAACCGGTTGTGGTTCTGGTTCACAAAAGGTTCAGGACCAACTCCTTGGGTCCTTTGAGGATATCTTCCAGTGTTATTCATAACAGACCTGCATTCAAATTCTCTATGCCCAAACTTGTTGCATGCATAACAATGACAATTAAACTTATTGGATCTAGGTACATTGTTAATAAAGTAAGGAAAATTATTGTAGGCTTTGCTCCTACATACATTGGCAGTGTGTCCTTCTTTAAGACAGTTAAAGCAAATAGGTTTGAATTTTTGCTTACCTTTTCCTTTGAATGTCGGTTTCTTCTTTGATGCTTCAGCATTTGTACCAGAGGATTCTCCTTCCTCATGTCCAGAGAAACCAAGTCCATTGGTATTCTTTACCGGTATAGCCGACTCAAGCTTTTGCTCTAGTTTGACAGTGCTCTTGTTGAACTTAGCAAGTATTTCCTTTAACTCAGAAAGTTCTTTGGAAATAGCAGCATTTGTTTCCATCAGGTTTTCATTCTTAGAGATGGCACTGTTCAGTTCACCTTGCATTGTCTTCCTTTTCCATCTTTCTTGCATGGAGTTGAGCATTTAGGGCACTCATCTCTTGTTTCAACTTGGAGATCTCAAAATCTCTTTCTTTCGCTAGGTCTTCAGCTTTTCTCCGGTTCTCAAGCTCTTGACACATTCGGATAGTTAGTCCTTCCAACTCCTTTCTCAGGTTGGAGTTAGATTCAATCAGCTTATTTACTTCTGCAATTAGGGCTTCCATATCTGCTTCATCTACAGAACTATTTTCAGATAGCCCCATCATATTTTCTGCATGTTCTCTCCTTTTTGCTTGAGATGCCTTGTATTTGACCATAAGATCATCATAGGCTTGCTCAGACTAAGTGAACCATAGAGTAAGTTCCCTCAAGGTGTATTCCCCCATATCTCTTTCCAAGTGGTTAAACTTATAGAAAGGTAGGCTCTGATACCAATTGACGAATACTAAGAGGGGGGTGAATTAGTACACCGAAAAACACTATACTTAAACACTTAAACAGTCTAAAGATAAACTGGTAAAACTATTTAACAGATAGACCGGTTATCACACATGCAAACCAAAATGCAAATAAAGCATTCACCCACAAAAGCAATACAACCATAACACAAGATATTTGACGTGGAAACCCAAATGGGAAAAACCATGGTGAGATGGAACTCACAAGTCACTATCTGTAGAATAGAAACCAGACCGGTTAAGGTCAGACCGGTTAAGGTCTTACAATGTTCTTCACTAGAACAGATCCTGTTAGGAATCTCAATCTTTGTTAGGAGATAAGTTCGATCAAGGACTACCTTGCTAGAGGATTTTAGATTCATAGAGGTGAACCACCTTGTTAGATGATTTTACAAAAGGCTTTTGGGCCTACCCGGTTAAGGGCTACAGACTTGTCAAAGATGTGAGTAATCAACAAGTGTTTGATCTATCTAATAGCACAGACTGCTCAGTTAGATCCTTGATAGCTCATTCTTAATGCACTCCTGCATTACTTCAGTCTTCTACACATTCATATTCTTTCCAACTCCTCAACCACCTTAAACCCTAGCAACAACCTAAAACCCTAGACATGATGTCCTTTTAAAGGAATTTGATTTCATGTCAGTCCAATAGGATTACATTTCAATTTCCTAGGTTCAATGAATCTAGACATACTCAGTAACACGACACAAAAAGCACCGCCAGTGTGTCGGCACCGTCAAACAATCGGTGGATTGGTAACTCATCATAAAATGTTGATTGGTAACTCATCATAGAGTATTACCAGTTCATACAAAATACCAGTTGCCGGTTTATCAAAAATGAAGACTAGTAAGAATGTGTTATGCCGCTTTGCTCCCTTGTACCGCTTGGTATCCACGAACCGCTTGGGGTCAACATGCCGCTTTAGACCGGGAAACACATTCTGCAAAACATCAATAGTCTAAAGACTATAATACAACATACCTACAACATACCGGTTGGAACAAATACCGGTTGTGCTCTGACTCATACATATAAAGAGGATCTTAATGCAAGTGTGTGTCCATCAATGACAATCACAACATGAACATCAAAAATGCCAACATGTGTGTCTCCATTGAACAAAAACCTATTTTTCCTTTATTTGAGTTGACATATATCTTCTTAATTTTGTCACTACTTTTGTATCTATCCTTCCTTTCATCACCATAAGATCTTTTGTAGCCTTTCTTGTACATCATCTAGAAACATAATGACCAACTCTACCACAATTAAAGTATTTCAAAGGTAACATACCTTTATATTTCATGGTTCCTCTTTTCAATTTTCTTACAAAGTTTACTTCAAGCTCATCCATCTCTTCTCTTGTTTCTAGTTCATCTTCAAGCTTGTTTCAAATGTTAAATGTCGCTGCTCTCCATTCCTTTTCGATATCATCCATCTTAGAAATCTCAAAAGTAGATAGTGAACCAAGGAGTTTGTCCAATGTGTACTTATCAAAATCATGGGTCTCCTCAATAGTAAACCTCTTGGGCTTGCAGGGTTTAGGCAGTGTCAGCAATACTTTTCTCACAACATCGCTTTCTTCTATTTTTCCACCAACACATTTTATAGCATTTACAACTTCATTTATCCTATGTACATGGTCTTCAATGAGCTCATCATCAAACATCCTCAAGTTTTCAAATTTGTGCTTCAAATTTGTTGGTTTAGCTTGCTTTGACTTCAATCCCATAACTTGCCAAATACTTCATCACTTAAGAAACTGATAATAGAAACCCTACCCCTTATATTATTCTCAAAATCTTTTATTTAATCTGGATTCTATGGGGGACCGTTTTGTGGAGTAGTATAACTAGTCTTGATAATTTTCCATATTCTCTTTAGTAGAGACTCTAAGTGAAATTTCATTATCTTTTCAATAAGAGTAATTTTTACCTTCAAACCTCAATCCTTTGAAATTCAAATCCTACACCATTTTGGATCTCCCTCAAGCACTTAAGCTCCTTAAGAAGGAACTCGACTTGAGTACCAATTATTGAACACACAACCGGACTGAGAGGGGGGCTAAATCTGTCCAGATCTCTAATAGAAATTTATTTATGATCTATTAAATTTCAAACTATTGCTAGCATATTACTTTAATGAAATCATTAAAGAACATAAAACAATCAACTCATGAACACCAAATTTATGAGGAAAAATTGTGGTGAGAATTGTTGAATGTTCTTACGCACAAGACAACTAAGAGGGGGGGTGAATCAATTGTGCAGATAAATATAAAACATTTTATTATAAATCAAATCCACAACCACTTGACCTAAATACTTACTCCACATAAAGATTTGAGCATGAAAGAACATGAAAAACAAAACACAACATACACAATGAAACCCTAGATTTTACATGGAAAACCCTATTAGGGAAAACCCATGGAGAAGTTATTCTCAATATATGAACATTTGTTACGGTGACACTAGTTAAGGTGATTTTTACAAAGAAAGGCTCACTGCCAAAGAGAAAGAAAGAAGAGGTTCACTGTTTGAGGGCTCATTACCCAGATGAAAAGAATAAAGAGAAATAATCCATCACTAATGTACCTCAACAATCGTAAGATCTGTAGATACCTTTTGCTCACTACTTTCAGTAGCTAACACATGAAAGTCCACGTTGCTCAACACTTTTCACCAACTCAAACAATGCTCAACAAATAACCAGGGAGATGGATCCTCTTTCACATACCATCACATTTCACTTTCTTTCACAACACATTCATTCTCTCTTCATACACCTATCTATATCATCCTCATCAAATTATCCTTTATTCATATCACACTCACATATGCAAAATCTCCCAAGGTCAGTTAAACATCTTAACCAAACACAATTCAAATTAGGTCAGCACTAAACATTCTCATGGTGGAAAATAATGTAAAATGGACAACAACGCATCTTAACTAAGACCAAAAAATAACATCAAACATATTATACAATGATCCATAATCATCAGAGCAATAATCCAAAGTGTAAACACCCGAGATCGGCCAAACCTAGAGTAAACACCATTAAACTTTGAAACCATGCTTTTGAGGCCCAATAACACATGCCAACTGAATAGAATAAACCTAAGGACATTATCAAATCAAATCTAGAATCATAACACCAAAATCCATAATGCAGAGAAATGTGGAGCATGCATTTAATATGGAAACACTTTCAGACATCATCACACTCTTGTGAATACAACTTCCTTAACACTACAAATTGAAGTACTGAATCTTAAATATAGCATCTTTAAACACTTCTTAAAAAAATATCCAAATCACATGTATAGATGAATAATATAGCAAATATCTTGGCTTAACTGCATAGAAAACTCAATATCAATTATACCAACCAGACACTAATAACAATCAAAGCATGTTGACATAACTGGCAATACATCAATAGCTCATTCTGACCAACCTTGCAACAATCTCCTGTTGGCAACAAGGTAGAAAAAAATTGAGAGGTGGGGGGGGTGAATCAATTTTCTCAAAATCTTTACTTAACTCAAACACAATTTTAGATCTGATAATTAATAGTGAAAGCATAAATCAACACCACATCAATAACACACATAACACCAAGATTTTTTATGTGGAAAACTCGGTCAAGGGAAAAATCATTGTGGGAACCTACCCACAATATGATGATACCCTATTCAAAGTATATGAAATATTACAAGGGGGAATGCACATGCATTCAAGCACATTGTCTAGAACTCAATGCTCAAAAACAACAAAGGGCTACAACCCAAGAAAAACTCACTGTCTTACAAACATATTTGGATTGCATCTAGAAGATCATGAACTGAGAAAATAGTATCTCCTAATCCCTGGTTACAGTTCCAGTTAACCACATACAACTTCTTCACACTACTCCACTACTTTTAAAATATCAAAACATTATTCACACACATAGATCCCTCTCACACATGAGCATTATATTTATTTATACATATCATCAACCTATCTTTCAAGGTCGTCTCAACACACATCACAAATTACAAAGATATAATAATACACGCTACAATATTATATGCGGACCAAAACAATGTTGGCTAAGACATAGTATGGACCTAAATAACCACCTCGAATGAGAAACACCTCCAAGAATTATGCCTTGAACATCCGCAACACGCTACAATCATCATGTCGGCCAAGAACATGAAGAACACAACCAGATCAAGAAAAAATTATCATTAACGCACATAACGATCAATGCAAACCACCAACACAAATAGGATAAGATCTAGAAACATCTACAAGCATCATGAATTACCACAAAAACAACTACACCAACACCACTTACTAGAATCTTCATCATCATTATACCAAAGTTCAAGAACACTAACTACAATGACTGTCAAACTAAAAGATTCACTTGCAGACCTCCAAATCACAAACCATCTAAATTGAAATCACATCAGAGAACCCCAAACACTCTACCAAATATACAAACCAAGATATTTCAACACAGAGAAATGCAAAACAAAATCCAAAAAATTGATCAACACCAAACAAATGAAAAACCAATCGCAATACCGAATCTCATAACTCAATCAAATTTGCATACGAACCATTGAAATTTGAGTTGAATCAAATAGAGATACTTATCTCAAACCCCTTTAATCTACAACAACTCATCTGCAACACACTAGCCAAACCAACACACTTAATTTGATTGCAACACTAGAACATACAGAGGAATATGTTGACAATAATGACAACACACCACTCAGTCAATCCAAACACATATTTGAATATTATCCCAATAATCTCCCCCTTTAACATTGATGGCAATATATGATGTGAAAAACAATCAATGACAAAGAAAGAACAACTCTCAACAATCTCCCCCTGAGATCTAGCATATGATATGACAATTTTTCACATGATTCTTTCTCCCTTTGAAATAAATGCTAAAGGCACGTTTGCAAACCACAGATCACACAAAATTGAACATTTGAACCACAACACTGACTACTTCCAATGATTAGCAGCCACCACTCATCAATCCAAATCACAAGATATGACTTTGAAATCCACTAGACTGATGCAAATCCATGCATCTTAGTTCTTATCAGGAGCGGCAATCACCCCTAGATTCTCTCTGAGATACTCAAAAGTATTGTTAGGCAAAGGCTTCATGAAGATATCTACAATTTATTCCTTTGTAGATACATACTCCAATCTGACTTCCTTCTCATTCACCTTTTCTCTCAAGAAATAAAACTTGATTGATATATACTTAGTCTTTGAATGCAACACTGGATCCTTAGAAATGTTGATAGCACTTGCATTATCACAGTATATAGTAGTAGGCTCATCATAAACAACTCTGATATCCTTCAACATATGTTTCATCCATACCACCTGAGTACAATTTCTAGTAGCAGCAATATATTATGCCTCTGCAATAGATAAATAAATAGCATTATGCTTCTTACTCGACCATGAAACCAATATCTTACCCAATAAAAATGCACCACCACTAGTACTCTTCTGGTCATCAACATCACATGCCCAATCGGCATCTGTAAAAGCACTCAAAGTAAAATCATTGTCTTTAGGATACCACAAACCAAAATCAATAGTTCCTTTCAAATATCTAAAAATTCTCTTCACAGCAACAACATGAGATTCCTTAGGATCGGCTTGAAATCTACCAACAAGACATACAACATTTATAATATCTAGCCTAGTCTAAGTTAAGTATAGTAATCCACCAATCATAGATCTGTATCTAGTCTTATTTTCTTTAGGGGGCTCATCATCCTTTGTCAACTTACATCCAGTCACCATAGGAGTACCAACTAGCTTTGAGTCATCTAAACCAAACTTCTTCAACAATTCCTTCACATACTTGGACTGAGATATAAAAATACCTTTTTTTGTCTGTGTAATTGCAATCCCAGAAATATTTTCATCTCACCAATCATATACATCTCAAATTCATTTTGCATCTCATCAAAAAACCTCCTACACAAGCTATCATTCCCTCCAAAAAAATATCATCAACAAAAACTTCAACAATCAAAATGTTACCATTATCAATCTTGAAATACAGATTACTATTAGCAATACCTTCATTGAATCCAAGCTTCAACAAATACTTATCCAAACTAGCATATCATGCTCTTGGGGCTTGCTTCAATCCATACAATGCTTTCTTCAATCTGCAAACCATATCTTCTTGATCTGTCAACTAGAATCCATCTGGTTGCTCAATATAAACTTCCTCTTCCAACTCACCATTAAGAAAGGCTGACTTGACATCCATCTGATAAATTTTGAAATCTTTGTAACCAGCATAAGCAATAAATAATCTAACAGCTTCAATTCTTACCACTGGAACAAAAGTCTCCTCAAAGTCAATTCCTTCCATCTAAGAATATCCCTTACAAACAAGTCTTTCTTTATTCCTAACAACTTCACCTTTTTCATCCAATTTGTTTTGGAAGACCCATTTAGTTCTGATTAAATTTTTATCCTTAGGTCTGAGAACAAGAATCCATGTATTATTCTTCTCAATCTGGTTCAATTCTTCTTCCATTTCTTTAACCCAATTTACATCTTTGCATGCTTCATTAACATCTTTAGGTTCAATCTTAGAAATCAAGTGATATTCTTCAATAATTCGCCTTCTAGTCATCACACCTTTATTCTTATCTCCTATGATCTAGTTTTCTGAATGATTCAACCTCACATACCTGAGAGTCTTAGGATTTTCTTGATTTTCAAACTCTTGAGTTCTTTCTTCTGTACTAGCACTAGTCTCTCCTTGATTTTCTAGCTTTTCTAGAACAATCTAAATTAGATTTTGGGTTTGCACTTACTTTCCTTTTATCTAATTTATTATTTTAATCCTCAAATTCATATCCATAGGATCTAATCTATTTCTCATTACTTTCATCAACTTTCACATTATCACTTTCAACTATCTTTCTCAATCTCTTATTATAACACTGGTAGGCATTTCTCTTTGTAGAATAACCAAGAAAAATTCCTTCATCACATATAGCATCAAACTTTCCTAGATCTTCATCTCTTTTGATATAGCATTTTCTTCCAAAAATTATAAAATATCTAATTGTAGGAATATGACCAAACTATAACTCATAAGGAGTCTTATCGGTATCATCTTTGATATGCACCCGATTAAGAGTGTATATAGTAGTACTCATAGCTTCTCTCCAATAGATATGTGGAACGTTTCCTTCCAACATCATGGTTATAGGAGCTTTTGGAATTGTTCTATTCTTCCTCTCCACCAAACCATTCTGCTAAGGAGTTCTAGGTGTAGATAACTCTTCACAAAATGCATTGAAATCACCAGAAGTGAATTCACCACCTCTGTCAGATCTCAAACACTTTAGCTTCAATCATGTCTTGGTCTCAACCATGGCTTTGAAAATCTTGAACTTCTCCAAGGCTTTAGACTTCTCCCTTAAGAAATTAACCCACATCATCCTTGAATGGTCATCAATCAGCAACATGAAATACGTGTCTCCTTGCAAGCTTCTCACTCTATAAGGACCACACAAATCAATATGCACAAGATCCAATAATCTATTAGAAAAATACTATTTGCTTTTAAAAGTAGCTCTTGTCTGCTTCCCTAACTGACATTCCTTGCAAACCAAATTAGTAGGCTTTACCAACTTACAAAGATCTCTCGTTGCTTGAGTAGAACTTATCTTAACCATGCAATCAAAATTCACATGACACATCCTCCTATGCCATAACCAACTTTCATCAATCTAAGCAATCAAACAACTTTTACCACTCGCATTCAAGTGAAAGATAATATCTTTAGTCTTTGTCCTTGATGCAATCTCAATTCTAGAACCACTTAAGATTCTACACTTGCCATTCTTGAGTTGTAAATCATATCCCTTCTCAATCATTTGTCCAACACTCAAAATATTATGCTTTAGACCTTCTACATACAAGACATCATCAGTATTGTGCTTACCATCAAGAGAAATGGAGCCTCTACCATGGATTATATCAGCTTTGTCATCACCAAATATTAATACACCACCATCATACTTTTTCATACTCACAAACTTACTCTTATCTCCTGTCATATGATGAGAGCAACCACTGTCAATAACCCATTCATCTTTCTCTTCAACTTTAGCATCCAAAGCTTTCTCCTCATCAATGCAGCTAGTAGAATCAGTAGGCATTAGATCATCTTCCTTGATAGTAATAAATACCCATTCATCATCACCTGAATTTCCATTCTTAGATTCATCATCTGTCACACCTTCATCAATAGCATAATAACATTTCTTCTGATATTTAGGCTTGTAAGGTTTCTTAGGAACTCTTTCTTGACACCTTGAAGTAAAATGTCCTATTTTATTACATGAAAAGCATTTAAGAGGCAACCTTCCTTCATACTTAATGGCTCCTTAGGCAATCTCCTGGCAATACGGCCTTCAAGCTCCTCAAGTTCTTTCTCTTCTTCTTCCATCTCCTTCATCTACTTCTCATATCTAGATACCCTTCTTGACGAAGTTTATCTCAGATCATATCTCTGCTTTCTAAAAATAATAGCTTTGAATCCAGATTTTGTCTTAGGAAGAGAGTCACCAAATTCACTCCATTCAAAGGCAACAAGCTTGCCAATCAGCATGTCTCTAGTCACATTAGTCATGATCTGGATCTCCTCAATAGTAGCAGCTTTATGCTTGTAAGTAGGAGGCAAGGAACTCAACACTTTAGGGAACAATCTCTGATTCTTCCAATACTCCACCAGCACATCTGATATTGCACACAAGCTCATTTACTTTCTGCATAAAAGAAGTAATGTTCTCATCTTCTCCCATCTTCAACAATTCGTATTTTCCCTTCAAGCTCTACAACTTGGAAATCTTCACATGACTGTCACCTTCATACAAAGTCCCCAACTTCTTCCAGATCTCATGAGTAGTCTGCAAATCCATCATATTTGTCATTTCAAAATCAGTCAAGGCACTCAACAATGATCCCTTAGCTTTAATATTGTATTCAGCTTCCTTAATCTCATCCGGGGTTGTAGGACTATTCAGAGGAATGTTACACATTTTTAGTAATCTTCACCAATGCATCTCAAGTGACACTCCATCCGGCTTTTCCAAAGAGTGTAGTTTGATCCATCAAATCTCAGACTCTCCTTCTTATAAGATGTCATCTCAAATCACCTCAAGAGATCAAGCTTCTTTGGAGGAACCTACTTTGATACCAATTATTGACAACAAGCCAGAAAACTGAGAGGGGGGTGAATCAATTTTCTCAAAATCTTTACTTAACTCAAACATGATTTCAAATCTAATAATTAACAATGAAAGCATAAATCCACACCACATCAATAACATACATAACACCAAGATTTTTGATGTGGAATACCCAATCAAGGGAAAAACCACGGTGGGAACCTACCCACAATATGATGATACCCTGTTAGAAGTATATGAAATATTACAATGGGGTATGCACATGCATTCAATCACATTTCCTAGAGCTCACTACTAAAAAAAACAAAGGGCTACAACCCAGGGAAGACTCCCTGTCTTACAAACATATTCAGATTACATCCAGAAGATCATGAACTGAGAAAATAGTATCTCCTAATGCCTAGTTATATTTTTGGTTAAGCACATACAACTTTTGCTCTTCTCACACTTCTTCACACTACTTCACTGCTTCTGAAATATCAAAGCATTATTCACACACACAGATCCCTCTCTCACATAGCATTACATTTATTTATACATATCATCAACCTATCTTTCAAGGTCAACACAAGACATATCACAAATTATAAATATATAACCATACACACTACAATATTATATGTAAACCTAAATCACCACCTCAAATAAGAAACACCTCCAATAATTATGCCTCAAACATCTACAACATGCAACAATCATCATGTCGACCAAGAACATGAAGAACACCATCGAATCAAGAAAAAATCACCATTAATGTGCACAACGATCAATGTAGACTACCAACACAAATAGGACACAATCTAGAAACATCCACAAGCATCATGAATTACCACAAAAACAATCGCACCAACACTACTTACTAGAATCTTCATCATCACTATATCAAACTTTAAGAACACTAACTGCAATGACTGTCAAATTGAAAGATTCACTTGTAGACCTCTAAATCACAAACTATGTGAATTGGGGAGACATCAGAATGTCCCAAACACTCTGCCAAATATGCAAACCAATATATTGCAATGTGAAGAAATATGTAGCAAAATCCATAACATTGATCAACATCAAACAACTGAAAAACCAACCGCAATACTGGATCTCATAACTTGATCAAATTTCATGTGAACCACTGAAACTTGAGCTAAATCAACTAGAGATACTTATCTCAAAACCCTTTAATCCACAATAACTCATCTACAACACACTGGCCAAACCAACTCACTTAATTTGATTGCAAGACTGGAACTTACAAAGGAATATGTTGACAACAATGACAACACACCACTCAGTCAATCCAAACACATATTTGCACATTATCCCAACATCTCCCCCTTTCTCATTGATGAAAATGCATCAATGACAACAACTATATCAACAACTCTCATACCAAAATTCTCCCCCTTTGCTAAATACATAGTTTACCAATTCACTTCATGTTCTCTCCCCTTTTGCTATCAAGGACAAAGGCTCAAATACAAAAGTTCTTAGCTCATTTTGTCCAACTCTTCAAAAACTCACAACTGCACTTAGCTCCCCCTAAGAGTTAGCTCCAAATCATTAGTCCAAAATAATAATATTCATGAAGTTCACTAGACTAATGCACCTCTATATGCATTTAGTCTAGAAATAACCCCCAATTTCTCCTGGAGATATTCAAAAATATCTTTAGCGGGTGCTTTAGTAAAGATACTAGCAATTTGTTCCTTTGTAGGCACATAATCAAGCTTCACTTCATTCTCCAAAACTTTTTCCCTTAGGAAGTGTGATGCAAAGGTAGCAACAGTAGGGTGGCAAAAGCCCCCACACACACACACACCTTTTGTTCCTTCTATCTCAAGCCCTTAAAGGCTTCAACACACACCAGACTCAAAATTGAACTTTTACCCCTTACAAGGGTTGGTACTCATCTTCACAATGTTCTGAGGTCCTAACAAGACCTTTCACAACCTTCTTGGTTCACAAGGGCAATAGCTTTGCTCATTACCCCTAATAACACCTACCCGGCTAGTAGCCCTATTTTCTAGCCTTTTTGAACTTTACTCCAAAAAGTGCCAAACAAGATCCCAAACAAATTTTAGTTTCGAATACCCTTTTTGAACCTCTATCAGACTCAGACCCCCAACCTGCTCCAGCACTCCTAGACACCTACTTGGGTCACAGACCTACAAGATCAAGTTAGGCCTAGTTTACACAGGAGGTGTAAGTGAACGGGGTCACAAGAAGGATCCAATGCTTCAGAGGGCCTGTCTAATGTCCAACTACACCAATTAAATCATCTAACTCAATTTCCCACTATTGTGCTAATGGACTTGAAAAGTACTAAGAGGGGGGGTGAATCAGTGTCACCAAAAATAAAACTACTTCAAACACTAACTGGTAAATAAACTTAACAAAACTTTTAAACACAATGCATGAAATCTAAAATGATATAACAACATCCACAATAAGTAAAACATCCACCATAACACAAGTGTTTGTATGTGGAAAACCCAAATAGGTAAAAACCACGGTGAGATGGATTTCACAAGTTAACTATCTGCAGTAATAGATAATTGATCGGTTAAGGTCTACAAAGTGCTCTTCTAGGAGCGAACCTTGTTAGAGATCCCAAAGCTTGATTAAAAGCTATATCCTGTAAAAGGTAGTACCCTGTTAGGAGTAACCTCAATAGAGGATTTTTGAATCCAAACTAATGGATCACCTTGTTAGAGGATTTGAACAATGAAGCTTGTTAGAGCTTACCCAGTTAGGGGATTTTAATTATGTTGTAATTGTTAGAAGACAATAGTATTTGTTTCATCTATTTGAGTAGAACAATACTTGCTTGATCAAATCCTTTTAAGCGTATTCAACACTACTTTTCAACATACTCTACAACTTAACTCTTTTGTCTTTGCACATAACATATCACTTTAGCTCATCCAAAATAATTCATTGTGATGTCAATATAAAGACATTTAGATTTCATGTCGGCCTCAAGAAATCATAAAACAATTTCCTAGGTGCAGTGTATCTAGTCAAGTGATCATAACTCATCACAAAAATACTGCCAAAACTTGTCGGTGGTGATAACTCATCACACAATCTACGAATACCGGTTGGAACACTTAATACTGGTTAGAGTTAAATCGCTTGTCCTTGATGCTTCTCAGATAGTCTCCACTAGATCTTCATGTTGATGTTGAGACATGTATAACCAAGTGGTTATCTCCATGCATATATCGGTTGTCACCAAATACTGGTTAGAAATAAACCTCTAGTATACCAGTTGTAGTATAAACAACTTGAATTCATACCAGTAGACAATATAAACATATGTGTGTGTATGTGTTTCATCAATGACAACATATGATGAATTCATTACAATCATCATCAAGCCAACAATCTCCCCCTTTGGAATTGATGGCAACACTTAGAAAATATGACAATAATACCACTAAGTGGTGCTTACAAAAAAAAATTATACACATACTCCCCCTTACTACATACAACATACAAAATTTCAAAAACACACATACATGTTTCTAATCCCCCTTTGACAACAATGCTAAATTTAAAAAGTAATATATATATATATATATATAGAAAATTTGTATCAAAGTGTTCAGCATATACAACAATTTGAAAAAACTGAATCAAGATTCATGCATTAGGAATCCTCAGAAAAATTGCACTAAAATTCCTCTTCAACTGAGATAAAGCATGTTCCCATGTTTCCAGCAAATTCTCAGTGGACTCAAGTGTAGACATGATCTGAGTATTAAATTCCTCCATGGAATCCAGTGAACAGGTTTCTGGGGTAGCTAAAATAGCTTTTGCATGCGTGTAGGCTCTCTATAGGATGTCCACTTGTGTTGTGAGTTGACTCGTCAATTCTTTTAGTGACCAGAGTCTTTTGGCTTTCTCAAGATCATAGGTGTCTAACCTGTTGTGCAAATCATCCACAGATTTGCTAAAAGAAAAAATAGAGTCTTGAAGTGGCATATATGCATTGCATATCTTTTCTAGATCCTGCTTAGTTTCGGTATGCCTGCTATTGATATCAGTAAAAAAGAATGAAATATTAGAAGTCGATGCAAGATACTTCTCGCCTGTTTCAATAGCTTGCCTTAATAAATCTTTATTAAGTGA
The DNA here is from genome assembly GCF_030272615.1 of Cryptomeria japonica. Taxonomy (NCBI): domain Eukaryota; kingdom Viridiplantae; phylum Streptophyta; class Pinopsida; order Cupressales; family Cupressaceae; genus Cryptomeria; species Cryptomeria japonica. The sequence continues at coordinate 553,272,321 of NC_081407.1, read as the reverse complement.
TAGAGCTAGTTTCCTAGTATCAATTCCATTCATAAGTCGTTCACCTCGCTTCTTCCTATAACTCTTATCAACATATGTTTGGGTTGCTTCTTCAAGTGATGTAATTTGGTCAGATGCATTAGCAACTAATTGACCAAGTTTTCTAATGGGTGTTGTCAAGTGCCCTGTAGCAGTTTCTGGTAGCAGATTTGTCAGAATATCTACTGCTTTCTGAATGGTTTCTGCTTCTATCCTTTGTTCCTTAAGTATTTTCTTGTGTGCTCTAGATTGCATGATATTTTCAATCTTCATCATTTCAGATGCACTCATATTATCAACATTTATAGGCCCTAAAATGCCCAATAAGTCATCTTCATCTTCATCATTCTGTTGTAAGACTAATGGCTTTACCGGTTCAGAAGATGTTACCTTAACAATTGCTTTTTCTTATTCTTTCTTCATTTCTTTCTCAGATGACTGAGTACCAATGTTTGCATCAGATTCCTTCTGAATATCCTATGAAATCGGTGGGGATTGGGGTTTCTCAGGTTGATCTTTTGCTGGTGGAATATCCACTCCTTGTTGAGTTTCTAGTTCCTCAACTAAAGTAACCTATAAGACAATTATCATAGGTGGCTGCATATCAGGTGCAATGATGTCTTCAGATAGATTAATTGTGTCCTAATTATTATCATCAATATCATGGATAAGAGTGGCATCCTTGTCCTTGACAGGATAGACAACATCGGCTTGCACATCTTTATCCATTTTAGGTATATCAACATCATGTTCATCCTAAGAAGAATGTAGGAGCTCTTCCATCCATTGGATGCTACACGCTATCTGATGAGTTTAAGTTTCCATAATTTTCCTCTTCCCATTAAGTAGCTTCAATCTTCTTGCTTTGAAAGTAAATTGAGTGTTGTACTAATCAACTAAAGCACTTATTTCATCCTTGGATAATTTAAGAAAACATTGCACAAGTATCTCATTTACAATTTATTTTTCCTCCTTTACAGCTTCCTCCCATTTATTCAAAAGAATAATATACAAGGAATTAGAGATATCCTTTTCAATATCATGAGGTAATATAACGTAATGGCACAAATTATTGATTACATGTTGAATGATTTGCTCCTTTTCATTTTAGTGAAGGAATCAAAATATTCTTTGACATTCTCAAATCTATTCCTCCTTAATATCTTCATTGTCCTCTCAAATGTAGTCTCAGGCTTGTAAGTTGAAATATCAATAGGCACAGTTGCCTTTGGCATATTTCTCACTAACTTGATTGTTCTACTAGCTACTTCCATCTTCATAGGTTCTTCTTCAGTGTCAGTTCCTTTAGATTCTTCTTGAAGAATTAACTTCTGACCTCTTTTCTTTGTCTCTTATTTCATATACACCTTAGGTTCTGGTTCCTTTTTGTTTTGGACACTCCATGTCGTTCTAGTACTTTTCATCACCGGAGGTGCATCCTTAGCTTTTTTTTTTCTTGCCTTTACCGCTTGTGGTCGGAGCAATACTTGTTCCAGCTTGTGCAGTTTGTTCTTTCACTGAACTCAATTTTGCCCTCTTTTTATCTACTAGAGATGCCAACAAGCTATTGGCATAGCCAATCAATAAGTCATAGTTAACCTCATAACTCATATCTTCCATTTCTTCCTCTCTAGGTTCAATTGTCTGCATTAAACAAAAATCAATGGTAACTATAAAAACAATGTCTTTGGCAAAACATTTTACCACATCCTCAAGCAATCTTACTCTCATGCTCCTCTTCTTCTGAAATTCATTAAAGTATTTGTTCATAGCGACAGAGAAAGTATTCCTTACAGCCTTGATGTTGTTCTTGACTTGGGCGGATACCGGTAGATCCTTAGACCATTCAAGATCTCCTATTCCCGGTAGAAAATTCTGAAAATAAAAGAATAGCCCGATCAATAACTATCCATATTTAAACTTTAGTTTGTTGTCCTTCTTGATAGATTGTAGATTTAAAAACAATAGGCTCCTTATGGCCTCACAGAGGTCATAATCTACATTTTCAGCTATCATCCTGTAAGTAGTATGCACTGCTGCTGATGGAACACTATTCATTCTTCTAGAGTAGAATACCCAGTAGCCTATGACCATAGCTGCTAATTTTATCACTGGGTCTCTGATATTGTTAACAGAGAAGGCACGACCATCAGAGGTTGAACCAGTTAGGGTATTTACTGTATCTTTTAAAATGTGTCTCAATTGAGGTACTTCACCGATTGAGTGAAAACCAGTTACAGCCTAAATGGCTTCCTTGGTTATGGTATGTGTCCTCTCTAAGTACATGTTCTCCCCATGAGCTCCACTCAAGATAATTAGGATATGCTCTTCTTCAAAATCTTCAAGGAAGTAAGTCGCGTTATGAAAACCTTTCTCGAAAACCCTAATATACTCTGTTTGAATTTTCTTATTTTCATCACAAACTAACTTCAACTGAGAATATATTGACAGTGACCCTAAATCCTAAATTTTGCAATCAATGTAGATGGACAAATCTCCTTTTACTATGTGTAGCATCGTAAATTGTACGCACTCGCTAGGGTGGTACAATTTCACACCTAGTTTAGCACCCACCTTAGTGCATTTTACATTCTGCATTGCATTTCTCCTTAAGCACTTAATTAATCAAATTAATTAGGTCTAAGGTCCTATTTCATCATCATAAAGTTGGGCCCTTTCACTAAAGCGTGCCCTTCGCATTTTATTCCTCCAATACACCACTTAATCAAAAACCCTAATTAAGTCCTATTTCGAACTTGGGGGCTTGGTTTCGGGGTCAAAACATCTCGAAATCACCTGTAACTTCGGGATTCTCTCTAAAATCATCATATCCGACGGCCCTGAAAATTTGGTGAAAAGTTGTCGAGACCGTGGCGCCCGGAGTGCAACATGGTCCCGGACATTTTTCCAGAAATTTTAGGAGTGCGATCCAATCATAAAATAAAGCTTAACCCCAAGAAATTGGCAGGATATTCAATCTCTAGGTCGGCCAAAATACGAATTTACGACCTAGGGTTTCATACATAAAAGCTCTCTTTCCTCATTTGAAGGGAGGGGGATTTTTGTTTCCAGGGAACTTCATATGCAGCGAAAGAGTAGATCTTTGAGGACTTCAACAACATTCAACATCATTCTATCAAGCATCTATCAAATTCATTCATCCACTTAGGGCTTGGAAGACATTGAAGAACAGTAGGAGATTACCGACTGAAGATTGGCTTGTACTCCTCCCTTGAGGGTTGGGTATGATTTCGTATTGTTTTCATGTCTTTGCATAAGCTTTGATACATCATTTATTCATGCTTTAGATCACATTGCATCTTGATTTAGAGCATTTGCATTATCATTTACAAGCAATTAGGGTTTACTTTCTAGGTTGCTCTAGTTTGCTTTCTTGCATTTTTGGACCTTGCACACACACTAGGTCTGCACACACAATACATTTTACAAAACAACTTGGCTATTCGTGGAGGTGGAAATCACCGAAGTGGGGGTTTGACTAAGGCAAAACCCTATATAGCCACCCCTCCCCCTTTTTCAGATATTATTGCAGGTTTCAGGATTCGGACGACGCCGTGGGATACAGATCCGGAGAGAGAAAGTTGGAACAACACTCTGTGTGAAATTGCAAAGCAGGAGACCGGGACAGGGGCGCTGGGTGCCCTGGTCCTGCCAGGACAGGGGCGCTGGGCGCCCTGGTCCCTGGGACAGAGGCGCTGGGTGCCCTGGTCCTCCGGACAGACAGTTTGCAAACAATTTCCAGACAGTGTTTCAGAGTGCAGAACAGTGGTTTCCGATGCAGTTTTCAGGACAGTGGCACCCACGCCCCCATCCCGAACATTTTCAGTCCGATTTTGACTCCGGGTACATATCTGCATTCTTATTTCATCCTTGTACTTACAGTTGTTCATTGTTTAATCTCAATTCTGCAATCTTGTTATTAGTTCATACTTGCATTTTGAGATTAAGGTTTGAACTTGCATTCCTTGATCTTACAATTTCAACAAGGGAATAGGAATCCTAATAGATATCCCGTGGCTCTCTCTTTCACCAAAAGAAGTAGCCAATTGTACGATATCTCTAGGCTCTTTCGTATTCCGTAATGTGTGTCAAAAGGTAGGACTAGGGCATGTTAACCTAGTCTCGCTTTTTCCCCTACACATTTTGGTGAACCCGACGTGAATCTATCATTGCTTCCTCTTGCATTGCATTTATTAGATCTAGATCTAGATTTAGTGTGTTTTCATTTCATTTTCATTAAAAGAGAAAAAGAAAAAAAAAAAAAAGAGTGTGTTTCTTTGCATTGTGTGTTTAAATTTTATGCAAATCTTTTCAAAATGTCAGATTTTTATTTGCAAAATGTTCATGCTTTTGATGATTATTATGAGTATAGCCAAGATGAATTAGATGAAGCTTTAGATGAGTTTTTAAACCCTAAGGATGCTAAACCTTCATTTTACCAAAAACTCATAAACCTTGTTACTATGCCATTTAGGTGTGATGAGAAAGATAAGTCGAATGATTCCTCTCAAGGATACATTCCTATCCACTCTTCCCCTGAATCTAGTAACATGGTTGTTTTCAATAATCCCCTCTATGAGAAGATGTCTCCTTTCGAATTAAAAGACAAACCTTTTAACCGATATGATCATGCTTTGTTGGATGATGCTCTTGATGACTTTGTGGCTTTGTCGAAACCTATAAACAAAAACAAGACCTCTAAATTGGTTAACATGATAAATTTGAATGAACATAACAAGCCTCTTTTTGAAGTCCAAGGTGCTTATCCTTCTCCTACCTTTCAAATTCCTAAATCACCTCTCCTTACTGTTCAAGGAAGGTATGATCATGATCCCTTTCACATCCCGAATAAACCAATCATCACTGTACAAGGAAGAAAACCTATAAGTCCTTACAAATATGCTAAACAAATAACTAGAGAGAGTTATCATGCGGTTGCCCATACTTATCATACCAGAAATAATAGGCAACCTAATCCTCCTCCTGTTATTCCAGTCTCTCTTCCTAATCCTCAACCAATTCTTCCTCAAGCTCCCCATATTTCGCAAGTTATGGGTAAGGAATATGATCTCATAGAACAACTTAAAGCTACCCCTGCTAAGATATCCCTTTGGGATTTGATTCAAACTTCTTCCGCTCATCATGGAATGTTACAAGATGCCCTGAAAGATTTGAATGTTCCTCCACCGAATACATCTAGTAATATAGCATCTTTTGTTAACTCTGTGATGAATCCTAAAGCTCAAATTGTGTTTACCCAAGATGGGTTGCCTACTAGTGAAATTCAACAACAATATGATCCCTTGATGATTGTGGTTGTCATGAAAGACACTGCTATAAGACGAACACTAGTAGATAATGGCTCTGGCCTTAATGTGTGTAGTATTAATCTATTGCATAAGATGAATGTGGATACGTCTCTTATTGAGCCTGACTCTCGTCCCATTCGTGGCTTTGACAATGTGGCTAAGACTTCATTGGGTATCATCACCTTACCTCTCACAGTGGGACCTGTTACTTTGCCTACTCCTATCCATGTTATGCCGGGAAATTTAACATATAACTTGTTATTAGGGAGGCCTTGGATTCACAGCATGCAAGCTGTCCCCTCTACATTGCATAGACAACTTAAATTCATTTATAACAATAAGACATATACTTTGATAGGTGATACTAATTTTCAAGCTTGTCTACAAACATCTAATTCCAAAGGAGATTCTTCTAAGCCATCCTCGTCTAGTGATGACTCTTTAAACAAGAAACCTATCGATGAATCCTCGCTCTCCGATGATCAAAATTCTTTGGATGAGTCAGGAACTCCTGAAGAAGATCCTTCTCGACTTGAAACTACACATAAGAAGGATTTTGATCCTGAGAAGATTCTCGCAGAAGATGATTGGGGATCTCTTGATTTTAACCCTACCTTTGTAGGTGAATATAAGGTTCCTTCTAGAGAACTTAAAGTTGAAAAGAAACAAGAAGCTAAAAATCAATCAACCTTACCTGAATCTATGAGTAATAATTTTGTGGCCGCCTCTCAAACTTCTTCTCCACACACCTATAATTATGAAGAGTTTGATTCTTTGTCTTATGAAAAACCACCTTCTCTTCCTGAAATGGTTGATCGTTATGGTCGTGGTTTTCGCATTTTTGCTAAGCATGGGTATCATGGAAAAGGTTGTGGTGCTAATGAACAAGGGATAAGAGTTCCTCTAGAGACTAATTTCCAACATTATGCCTTTGGACTTGGCTATAATCCCTGCAGACGTACTAAAGCTTCTAAAAGACCATGCATTAGTGTTAATGCTATCTCTACATCTTTATCAATACAACACCCTGAGTATATTGATGAGGATTCTTCGGGTGATTGTGCTTTGGATATCTTCCCTACTGACGATGCTTTAGCTGAGTTCTTGGGAGCCTATGACACTCTTCCTCGTTATCACCACAATAGGGGACTCCCTTATTGTTTGAACACTGAAGCCTATTTTGGAAAAGAGATTGATAACGACTAGATTGTGAAAGAATTCCCTCAGTTAAAGGATACTCCTCAACAAATTAATCTTCTCATAAGTGACACCACTGATGTTAAGATGGATCCTTGCAACAAAGAGAAAGTTATTAAAATTGGAAAATGTCTGGATGAAGAAAAACAGAAACAATATGAAGAACTATTGCATGAATTCCCTGAGATCTTTGCTTGGACATATTCTGACATGCCTAGTATAGATCCTAAGATCGTTACTCATAATATTGTCTTAGTTCCTGATGCTAAGCCCGTGAAACAAAAGATTCGAAAAATGAATCCTAAGGTCGCTTTGCTTGTTAAGGCTGAGATTGAAAAATTATTGGAGGCTGGATTTATCCGCCCTATTGACTACTCCCCATGGATTTCAAATATTGTCGTTGTGGCTAAACCAGACAACAAAATAAGAATGTGTACTGATTTTCAGGATCTGAATAAGGCTTCTTTAAAAGATGATTTCCCTCTTCCAAATATTGACATGATAGTTGATTCTATGGCAGGACATGCCTTGTTATCCTTTATGGATGGTTTTTCAAGCTACAATCAAATTTTCATAAACCCTCAAGATCAATCCAAAACCGCTTTCACCACTCCTTGGGGTACGTTTTGTTGGATAATGATGCCTTTTGGACTTAAAAACGCCAGTGCAACTTATCAACGAGCGATGACCCTTATCTTTCATGATTATATGCATAAGATTTTAGAGGATTATGTCGATGATATTTTAGCTAAATCCTTTCTTCGCATGGATCATGTTAAAATCCTCCATCAAATCTTTGAAAGAATCCGTAAATATCACATGCGCTTGAATCCCTGAAAATGTGTTTTTGGTGTGGATAGTGGAAAACTATTAGGATTCATAGTTTCGCATCGTGGGATTGAGGTGGACACTAAGAAAATAGATGCCATTGTCAACATGCCACCTCCTAGAAATGTGTCTCAACTTAAAAGCTTACAAGGAAAGATTCAAGCTATTCGCAGGTTCGTGTCTCAACTTGCGGATCGTACCTTTCCTTTTACTCAACTCCTTAAAAAGGATATCACTTTTCAATGGAATGAAGATTGTCAGCAAGCATTTGAAGATTTAAAAGTGTATTTGGCTAGTCCTCCTATTCTTCAACCTGCCGAACCTTCTAAACCCTTTCTTCTGTATACAGCCGCTTCTTCTCATGCTCTCGTAGCATTGTTAGCACAACATGATAAAGATGGTAAGGAATGTCCGGTTTATTACATAAGTCGTACCTTACTCGATTATGAGACCCGATATACTACGATAGAGAGACAATGCTTGGCCGTGGTGTTTGCGACTCAGAAATTGAGACATTATCTTTTAAATTCAGAAGTCCATGTCATGGTTAAGTTTGATCCTTTGAAGCATCTTTTCTCTAAAACTGATTTATCAGGACATCTAGCTAAGTGGGTTATGATGTTAACTGAATTTGACCTTAAATTTGTTTCCCAAAGAGCAATTAAAGGACAAGCATTGACTAATCACTTAGTTGAGGCCCCTTCACCTTTCTCCTTCCCTAACCCTAAGTCTTTTCCTGATGACTTCATTCTTTCTATAGAGAAAGATGAAACTTGGGAGTTATACTTTGATGGCTCTAAGTGTCGTACGGGATCGGGGGCAGGTGTTGTTCTGATTTCTCCTACAAAGAAGTCCATTCCTTTGTCATATCATCTAAATTTCCTGTGTACCAATAACATTGCTAAGTATGAGGCTCTTATAGCGGGAATAAAAGCAGCCTTAGCTCTGAATATAAAACATATACATATCTATGGAGATTCACAATTGATTATAAGACAAGTAACAGGAATATATCAAGCAAAACAAGACAAATTATCACAATATAAAGATCTTGCTATCTCTTTATTACAAAATTTTGATTCTTATACCATGGAACCCGTTCCTCGAAAAGATAATCGACATGTGGATGCAATGGCATGTGTGGCTTCTCTAGTATCTTTAGAGGACCCTATGGTCGATCTTAATTTCGTTATTCACAATCTTATTTCTCCGGCTATTGAAAATGATTCTAGCTTGATAACATGTTGTGACTTTGTAGACTCGGATGAATGGTTCTCGCATATCGTAAGATATTTGACCGATGGTACCTTTCCTGATTCCGCTAATAGGAACACTAGGGCTAGAATCCGCGAGTTGTCTGCTAGGTATATCATTCTTTCTAATGTCCTATACCGAAGGGGTTATGATGGTCTTCTCCTTCGTTGTCTTAACAAGTCGGAAATCCCTGTTGCTCTTGAAGAGGCACATTCAGGTGCCTGTGGGGGGCATTTTGGGGGCAAATCCTTGGTTCATAGATTGCTTCGTATGGGATACTATTGGCAAACTATGCAGAAGGATTCCTTTTCATTTGTTAAGAAATGTCATCAGTGTCAACAACACAATAATCTGATTCATGCTCCTGCCCAAGAACTTCGTTCTCAAGTAGCTTCTTGGCCTTTCTCCGCATGGGGTTTGGATCTTATTGGAAAAATTTCTCCTCCTTCATCTCAAGGACACACCTTCATTATAACTGCAACAAATTACTTTACGAAGTGGGTAGAAGCTATTCCTCTTCGCTCTACTACTGCTGAAGTGATTTGTCAATTTCTTCTAGAAAACATCATTTCTCGGTTCGGGATACCTTCTACTATAATCTCAGATAATGGGACATCATTTAAGAACAAGGACGTGAAGAAATTCCTCGAGAAGTATCATATCAAACATCGATTTTCTACACCATACTATCCTCAATCAAATGGCCAAGCCGAATCATCCAATAAGATAATTGAACAAATTCTTCGCAAAACCGTGAATAAGCATGGTAAGGATTGGAGTAACCAGCTGATCTATGCTCTTTGGGCTTACCGAATGAGTGTACGAATTGCTACGGGAACTACTCCTTATAATCTTGTTTATGGTGCTGATGCTATTATGCCCTTAGAGTTAGAAATTCCATCACTTAGGGTTTCTCTCAAAGGTATAGTAGATGATGACTCTTATAGGGAACAACGACTTCAACAGCTTGAGATGCTTGATGAACAGCGCATAAACGCTCTTGAGCATATTCAAGCGTATCACAAAACTCTACAACGAGGCTATAATGACAAAGTTATTCAACGTTCCTTCTCAGTAGGCGACTTAGTCCTTTATGAGAATCAGCGCAATGTGAATGCCTTACCTGCAGAAAAGGGAAAATTTAGTCCTAATTGGCTTGGACCATATATCGTTATTGAGGATTATGGATCAGGTTCTTACCAAATAGTGGATGTAGACGGTACGCCTCTTAAAGAACCTATTAATGCTATGCACTTGCATAGATATTATGCTTAATTCTTCATTCTTCATCTATCTTCTTTTTTAATTCTTCAACATTGGATAATATGGTAGTATCTCTTAATTAAAGCAAAATAGAATTAAATGTTATGTTGTTTAATCTATATTGCTTCGTTCCTGACAAGCGTGTCTCCTTACTTTATAGTTTGTCTTGAATTCATTAATGTAAATTGTAAAAGGTTTACATTTCTCATTATGCTAGCATATTATACAATGTCTTTATGTATTAAGTAGGATCGTATCATGTTGTGTTTAAGTTCAAAATTAAATCACATTAGTTATATGATTCTTAGGCTTAATGCATATTTCTTCCTTATCATCAATGTAGTACTTGATTAAACATTTTAATTAAGTCACACATGTATCAATTTAATCATGGAGCATTGAGAAATCAATCACATGGAAATTAAATTCTGAACATACATGTACATTTACCAAATGTATCAGATTTAATCAAAACAAAATATACGTTGTTTTAAGCATTAAAAATAACACATTTGAGACAAAGAGAAGCATGTATATATATATATATATATATATATATATATATATATATATATATATATGTGTGTGTGTGTGTGTGTGTGTGTGTGTGTGTGTGTGTGTGTGTGTGTGTGTGTGTGTGTGTGTGTGTGTGGATCGTAAACAAAAACAGGTCACTGTATATCCAAAATGTGACCTCTCTTTTACATCATAAAATCATCTCCTATCCCTAGGGCTAGTGGCTGGAGAGTGTCGACTGGATGCTCCCTCCTGGTCTGGCCGTGAAGGTGGACCCATGGGTGTGTAGCACGATACAGATCATGAGTGACTCCGAGAGGAACTCCTACGATCCCTATCCATAAGGATCGCACGATAGGTGGTAGCCTCGGTCTGAGCCGCTGCTAGATCTCTCCGCGCCTACTGGAGGTCCTCTGATAGGACTCTCTCTCTCTGCCGCGCCTGCTGGAGGTCCTCTGATAGGACTCTCTCTCTCTCTCCCTCCATATATCTACCTGTACTCGGAATGGGAAAAACAAATCCTCATGCTGACCCGCGTTCCCCTGAGGCCTATAGGCAATCTGTGAGGAACTAGGGATCTGTGCTATCATGGAAATGTCTATCATTGCCTGCTGAATCAAGGAACGCCATTCCTGCACACTAGCTGTGGTAGTAGAATAGATTTTTGTTAGTACCATTCTATATCATCAAAACATTAATCAATCAATATAAACCTACTATACCTGGATCTCCCTCGCGCCAGTAGGGATCATGATATGGTACCATCTGTGCCTGGGCACTGCTAGGCTCCCCTCGCTCGCATACTCTATCCACGATGGGTGTAGGCTGGACGGTACTGGTGATAGGTCTCCGTATCGCCTCCTGTTCCCCCTGTTGGGGAATAAGAGGTGGATCCAGAGCTATGGTATCGTCTCCTAAATGGTGGGGAGCTGCATCCGACTCCTCCTCATCATCTCTATCCTCCTCCTCCTCGTCCTCCTCGTCATCCTCATCCTTGTCCTCATCCGCCTCATCACCTGCATCCTCCTCATCCTCCTCCTCCTCGTCACTGGGCTGATCGCCTATAGGTGGATCAGGATCTCCCGCCTCCTCATGACCCTCAACCTCCTCTAGCTCCTCTGACCTGGATCCCTCGTCCTCGTCTCGATCTCCATGTCTCCATGGGCTTGGATAGCCTGTCAGATGATCTGGTGGAAAGATAGGACCTGGATATGATCTCATAAACCATGAGACGTACCTACGCTGTGCTCCAGGCTCTGCAGAGTAGTCAGTGACTACATCCTGATCAGATCCCTCTAAGTCTGTCATCTCAATATCATCTACTGTCGGTCTCGCTACTGCTCCAGGTCTGGGAAGGACCCGTGAGTGTCGAGTATAGATGGGCACATCGGCTGGAACACACTGCTCTAGCCCGAACTGCCTCCATACTCGGTCGAAGTAGAAGGGGACTATGATGTGTGCATATCATCCTCGCAGTAGGCAGTTCCTCTGTAGGCATGCTAACTGTCTCTCCATACCATCCCATCTATGCATCAGTAGGTAAGGTCTCCACACTATCACCTCGGATGTCAGTCTGTCAAAAATCACTCTCCAATACAACAAATCGCCAAATCTCCACTCGCTGGTAAGTGGATAAGCAAACACCCTAGGTCGCTCGCTCGCTGTACTCAGTGGGAAGTCGACGGGCCTGGTGCATGTGAAGTGCTCTAAAATCCACACCTGCAGAAGTGTGCATGTCATCAAACTGAACCCCTGTCCGAATACATACTCCTCAAGGTCGTGATAGAGATGTGCAAGCATACTCCGACCCCAAGCATACACTCTCCTGTGTCTCTCCATCGCTCTGATACACCATGTGAGACCCCCATGCATGTGTGTCCCTTGCCCATTAGGGCAGACGGCTAGTGCTATCATGGCTATCATAAGGCGTCTCAGAAGCGGTACCTCCCCTGTAGGATGTAAGAGCCAGCTGACCATGATGCGACCTCTCATCTCGCTCGGCATGACTCTCCCTATGCAATACACCTGCTCTCTCTGATGATCCTCCGCTGACCGATCGGTCGCGTATGTAACTGTCGCTCCTCTGATAGGAAGACGAAGTATACGGTACACATCCTCGAGTGTGACCGTCAGCTCTCCTACTGGAAGGTGAAAAGTACATGTGTTAGGATCCCATCGCTCCATCAAGGCCATCAGCATCGTAGGATGAAATCGAATGGCTGGCATCAGAATCACGTACCACAATCCTACAATAGATAGAGTGTCTCTCTCTAACTGAGTCAGCCGCGGAATCTGATCTCGCAAAGTGCGAAGAATATGTCCCGCTGTGTGCTCTCTCATGTACGGGAGACCCTGCAAACGAAAAACATGACGATAATCAGTACTCGATCATTGAAATCACAAATGCAAACTGTTGTACATTGTATGCTAGCCTTGTAACCTCTCGCCAGGCCCTGATGGGGACCATGGCGCCCTGTCAGGGACCATGGCGCCCCTATCAGGGACCATGGCGCCCTGGGGGGACCAGGGTGCCCCTCAGGGACCATGGCGCCCTGGGTAGGCCCCGGTCAGCCTTTGAGGCCCGCATACGATCACGAAAAAGTCAAACATGCAAAAAATCAAAAGTCAAACATTCAGTCAACTCACCTCGTCCAGTGGCTCGTCGTCGATCACGGCCTAGCGCAGCCTCTCAATCCTCGTAGGACGCTCTGGTCATCGTGAAGGCATGATGATGGCTATGTGGGCTCCGCTGCACTAAATAGTATTCTGAAATCAACAAAGTGATGAATACAAGTGTCACTTTCGAGGTATATACTCTCGTTTGCTTATTCTTACTTTTTGAAACCCTAATTCTCCTCTGTCATTCATTTTATCATAACTTGAGTTTGGGAGATGCGATTTTCGAGCCATTTGTTGCGTTGGAATCGTATTTTCCTTCTCCTACTCTCGGGATGTTCCAAAAAGTGCTCTGATGAAGCCTATTTCGCGAACACCCCTCATCAACACTCTCTTACACAATTTGTCGCAAGTAAACATGCTACCCTGTTTCACCTCCCTAATAAGCAAGTCGAAACAGGGGGGGCATATAGCTACTCACAGATTTCATCACTTTCCCTAGTAAGCATTAGGTGATTTTGTGATCTAACATTTATTTTGTAGGGTGCGGTTCCTAACTGTGTACTGCAGATACCGCTGGGGGCTTCGTCCGACATCTTATGGATATATCCTTTTTCAAAATAATGTTTACTTTTCTGTACTTTAGCTTGCATATGCACGTAGTACTCATATGACCGCTAAAGTGGGGGCTAAATGTAGCGTCGTAAATTGTACGCACTCACTAGGGTGGTACAATTTCACACCTAGTTTAGCACCCACCTTAGTGCATTTTACATTCTGCATTGCATTTCTCCTTAAGCACTTAATTAATCAAATTAATTAGGTCTAAGGTCCTATTTCATCATCATAAAGTTGGGCCCTTTCACTAAAGCGCGCCCTTCGCATTTTATTCCTCCAATACACCACTTAATCAAAAACCCTAATTAAGTCCTATTTCGAACTTGGGGGCTTGGTTTCGAGCTCAAAACATCTCGAAATCACCTGTAACTTTGGGATTCTCTCTAAAATCATCATATCCGATGGCCCTGAAAATTTGGTGAAAAGTTGTCGGGACCGTGGCACCCGGAGTGCAACATGGTCCCGGACATTTTTCTCGAACTTTTAGGAGCGCGATCCAATCATAAAATAAAGCTTAACCCCAAGAAATTGGCGGGATATTCAATCTCTAGGTCAGCCAAAATACGAATTTACGACCTAGGGTTTCATACATAAAAGCTCTCTTTCCTCATTTGAAGGGAGGGGGATTTTTGTTTCCAGGGAACTTCATATGCAGCGAAAGAGCAGATCTTTGAGGACTTCAACAACATTCAACATCATTCTATCAAGCATCTATCAAATTCATTCATCCACTTAGGGCTTGGAAGACATTCAAGAACAATAGGAGATTACCGACTGAAGATTGGCTTGTACTCCTCCCTTGAGGGTTGGGTATGATTTCGTATTGTTTTCATGTCTTTGCATAAGCTTTGATACATCATTTATTCATGCTTTAGATCACATTGCATCTTGATTTAGAGCATTTGCATTATCATTTACAAGCAATTAGGGTTTACTTTCTAGGTTGCTCTAGTTTGCTTTCTTGCATTTTTGGACCTTGCACACACACTAGGTCTGCACACACAATACATTTTACAAAACAACTTGGCTATTCGTGGAGGTGGAAATCACCGAAGCGGGGGTTTGACTAAGGCAAAAACCTATATAGCCACCCCTCCCCCTTTTTCAGATATTATTGCAGGTTTCGGGATTCGGACGACGCCGTGGGATACAGATCCGGAGAGAGAAAGTTGGAACAACACTCTGTGTGAAATTGCAGAGCAGGAGACCGGGACAGGGGTGCTGGGCGCCCTGGTCCTGCAAGGACAGGGGCGCTGGGCGCCCTGGTCCCTGGGACAGAGGCACTGGGCACCCTGGTCCTCCGGACAGACAGTTTGCAGACAGTTTCCAGACAGTGTTTCAGAGTGCAGAACAGTGGTTTCCGGTGTAGTTTTCAGGACAGTGGCGCCCGCGTCCCCGTCCCGAACATTTTCAGTCTGATTTTGACTCCGGGTACATATCTGCATTCTTATTTCATCCTTGTACTTACAGTTGTTCATTGTTTAATCTCAATTCTGCAATCTTGTTATTAGTTCATACTTGCATTTTGAGATTAAGGTTTGAACTTGCATTACTTGATCTTACAATTTCAACAAGGGAATAGGAATCCTAATAGATATCCCGTGGCTCTCTCTTTCACCAAAAGAAGTAGCCAATTGTGTGATATCTCTAGGCTCTTTCATATTCTGTAATGTGTGTCAAAGAGTAGGATTAGGGTATGTTGACCTAGTCTCGCTTTTTTCCCCCACACACTATGACACCACTAGGAACTTGTGACAAAGCATTATAAGATACAATCTTTTCTGCTTTTACAACTTCCATAGGTTCTGACGTGATTATCAATTTTCCTACTAACTTAGAAGACAATACCATTCCAGATAAACTAGATTACGAAGCAAGATTATCAAGAAATACCTTATTTCATGCGTTGCCTCGTTTACCGGTTGTATGCCCAAGTGCACACCAATTTTGTCTTCTCCAACCTTCAAATCAGCTTGATTATTCAAATCTCAATGCAACTTTGACTGAAATCAGCTAATAATCTTTACTTAGCTCTACAAACGCTCAAAGGTTCTTTATCGAAAGCGTTAGGGTAAAAATAACAAAGTGAAAACTCGCTTTTATTCTTTTTACCAACTGCAATAAATGCTCTCCCATTAGGTTTACAAACCATAATTACACCGCTCAAGGAAAAATCGGTTGATAACTAAATGACAAAAAGTTATCAAAATTTCATGCTTTCAAATTCTCTTACCACATATTCACTTCAAGGGGTCCAGAGGTGGATTTATCATTATGCTCCCCTTAGCCATATGAAAAGGCTTAATTCACCGATGTAGGATTCTCTTCATTGAGTGAAGGAATAGCTTTCTCTCCAGGTGAATCATCACTCTTCTTCTTCCAAGTTCGATTCATTTCTTCTCTTGTTTCTTCAATATTGACCTTTTGCTTGCCTTTTTTATCTTCAGAAGGGTTGACCGGTTTTCTCTTCCTGGATCTACATGTTGAAATGTGGTGACTAATCAGCAAAGTATTGTACACTCAGCACGTATCCTTGCCGGGATTCGGGGTCGGGCTGGGGTTTGGGGGCAGCAGCCCCCAAAGCAGGCAAAGGTTCGGGGGTGGTAGCCCCCGAAAAAAAAAATTTGCCATTTTTGTTGATGAAAACTGACATTGTAATAAAACCCTAAAAAGACCGACCTTGTTTGTTGCCCTAAAAATGCATGTTATAAGCGGTTGGGATGCTTAAGGCATGGGAAGGTTGATGTACTATTTTTGCTGGATAATAAGAAAGATTGGACGGCTGTGTATGGTGGACTTAACCCATTATGGGTGAACCACATTAAATCTTTGTGTTATCTATGTCATGTTTTATTTCTTTATCTTTTGTATTTAAATCTGCATATAATTGTTAGTTCATATTTACTTCGGATCTGCTTGAAACCCTAACAATTGGTATCAGAGCGAGGTTTTCTGTAAATTGGCAGGACTTTCAGATTTGAGTGGGAGCAATGGAGGATTCCAAATTCAAAGTTGAAAAGTTTAATAGCTAGAATTATCAGTTATGAAAAATGCAGATGGAGGATTACCTATATCAAAAGGATTTGTAGCGGCCATTAGAAGGAAAGGCAAAGAAAGTGACCACAATGTCAGATGAAGAACGAGACATTTTAGATAGAAAAGCACTGGGATCCATTTGATTGTGCCTTGCACCGTCTGTAGCTTTCAATATAACAGAAGCAAAAATGGTTGTAGATTTGATGGCGACATTGGCTAAGATGTATGAGAAACCCTCAGCTTCAAATAAGGTATTTCTTATGAAGCGTTTGTTTAATTTGAAAATGAGTGAGGGAGGATCTATAGCGGAGCACTTAAATGAATTTAATACAATTACCAGTCAATTGTCTTTGGTAAAAATTACTTTTGCAAAAGAGGTTAGGGCTCTCTTGATTTTATGTTCTTTGCTAGAAAGCTGGAATAGCTTGGTTATGGTTGTAAGTAACTCTGTCTCTAGAAAAAATACCGGTATTTGATGATATTGTTGGTGTTATCCTAAGTGAGGAAATGCGAAGGAAAAGCACAGGTGAGACTCCAACATCATCAAGTAGTGTTTTGAATTTGGAGAACAGAGGAAGATCAAAGAAAAGAGGAAAAGGCCCTTGGAATGAGAAATCACGAGGGAAGTCAAAGAAATGACGCTCTCAATCTAGAGGAAAGAAAGATTGTTGGTACTGCGGAAAGCCTGGTCATCTAAAGAAAGACTGTTGGTCTCAGAAAAATAGAGACAAAAATGAAAATGACAGTAAAGAAGCTAATATTGCAAGTAATACTTTACAAGATGTTTTAATCTTATGTTTGGATAATGTTAATGATTCTTGGGTAATAGATTCTGGGGCTTCATTTCATGCTACACCCCATAGAAAATATTTTCTAGATTATGTTCAAGGTGATTTTGGACAATTATATTTGGGTGATGATGAGCCCTGTCAAATTGTTGGAAAAGGAAAGATAAAGATCAAGTTACAAAATGGAAATGACTGGTTTCTGCAGGATGTAAGACATGTTCCTAACTTAAGAAGAAATTTAATTTCTGCAGGGTAACTAGGTAGTGAAGGTTGCATACTTACCTTCTCAGACAGTATCTGGAAGGTCACTAAAGGATCATTAAGGTGCGAAGGTAGGCACATTATATCTGTGTACTGATAACACTTACTCTACCTTAGCTGCTACAGATAAAGTTATTGTAGGGACAGCAACAATAGATGTTTCAAGAACAAATTCGATAATGTGGCACCATAGGCTTGGGCACAGAGTGATAAAGGGATGAAAATACTTCACTCCAAAAATCTATTGCCAGGACTAAAGAAGATTGATTTAGAGTTTTGTGAAAACTATGTTTATGGTAAACAGAAAAGAGTCAGATTTCTCAAGGTTGGGAAAGAGAAGAAGAGTGAGAAGTTAGAGCTTGTGCATTCAGATGCATGGGGACCAGCTCAGGTATCATCTCTTGGTGGCTCTTGTTATTATGTTATTTTTATTGATGACTCAACCAGAAAAACATGGGTATATTTCCTAAAACAAAAATCAGATGTTTTTGAAACTTTTAAGAAATGGAAAGCTTTGGTTGAGAATGAGACAAGAAAAAAGTTGAAGTGTCTCAGATTGGATAATGGAGGTGAGTATTGCAGAAAAGAATTTGAAGATTACTGCTCCTTAAATGGGATTTGAAAGCATAAGACAGTTCCAGGAACTCCACAAGAAAATGGTGTGTCAGAGAATGAATAGGACTATCATGGAACACGCGAGGAGCATGAGATTGCATGCTGGATTGCCCTTACATTTTTGGGCAGATGTTGTACATACTGTTGTCTATTTGATAAATAGAGGACCTTCAACCCCTTTGGATAGTGGTATTCCAGAGGAGGCATGGACTGGTAAAAAGGTAAATTATTTTTTTCTGAAAACCTTTGGTTGTGAAGCTTTTGTCCATGTTGATAAAGAAAACAGAACCAAGCTTGATGCTAAATCTCAGAAATGTACCTTCATTGGATATGGGATAGATGAATATGGCTATCGGTTATGGGATTTTGAAAATAAGAAAATAACTAAAAGTAGAGATGTTATATTCAATGAGAAGGTTATGTATAAAGAACAGATGCAGGAAAAGAAGCATGAATAGGACAAGCAAGAATATGTGGTGTTGGATGAGATTCTTGAAAATGAAATGCCACAGGTACCTAATGCTCAGCAACAACAAAATGTCCCACAAACTCCTGCAAGTATTAGACATTCTACGAGGTCAAGTAGACCCCCTGAAAGATTTTCTCCTTCTTTGTATTCTATATTATTAACTGATTCTGGTGAACCATAAGAATATGAAGAAGCAATGCAGGTGGATGCTAAACAACAGTGGGAGCTAGGCATGAAAGAGGAGATGGACTCCTTGATGAAAAATAAGACTTGGGAATTAGTCCCTTTACCTGCAGAAAAAAGAGTCTTGCCTAACAAATGGGTTTATCGGCTAAAGGAGCAGGAAGGAGGTCAGAAAAGATATAAGGCTAGACTTGTGGTAAAAGGTTTTGCACAGAAAAAGGGTATAGATTATGATGAAATATTTTCTCCGGTTGTAAAAATGACTTCAATTAGAACTGTACTTAGTCTTGTGGCTGCAGATGATTTACATCTTGAACAATTAGATGTGAAAACAGCTTTTCTCCATGGAGATTTGGAGGAGGAAATTTACATGTTGCAACCACAGGGATATGAGGTCAAAGGTAAGGAGAACTTGGTGTGCAGGTTGAAGAAAATTTTGTATGGCCTAAAGCAAGCACCCCAAAAATGGTATTTAAAATTTGATAGTTTCATGGTTGAACATGGTTATCATAGATGTCATTTTGATCATTGTGTATATTTTAAGAGATTGGATAATGGCAGTTATATTATCCTGTTGCTTTATGTTGATGACATGCTTGTTGTTGGGTCTAACATGGAACGCATAAATGATCTTAAACATAAATTAGCCAGGTCATTTGCTATGAAGGATTTGGGTGCAGCTAAGCAAATTTTGGGTATGAGGATTACACGGGACAAAAAAAATAGAACCTTGAATTTGTCCCAAAGTGAGTATATAAAGAAGGTGTTGAAAAGATTTAACATGCAGGATGCAAAAGCAATTAGTACACCTTTGGCTAGTCATTTCAAATTGACTAAGGAGATGTGCCCAAAGGAACAGGAAGAGGTAAATAAAATGTCTAACATCCCATATTCATCAGCTGTTGGCAGTCTGAAGTATGCAATGGTATGCACAAGGCCAGATATTGCACATGCAGTGGGAGTTGTGAGCAGGTTTATGAGTAATCCGGGTATGGAACATTGGAATGCTATGAAATGGATCCTTTGGTATTTGAAAGGAACCACTACGAAGGCATTATGTTTCAAAGGATCTAATGCTGCTATGAGTGGATTTGTCGACTCTGATCTGGCAGGTGATATTGATTCACAGAGGAGCACTACAGGGTATGTTTTTACTATAGGGGGAACTACAGTCAGTTGGATTTCTAGGCTGCAAAAGGTTGTTGCACTTTCAACCACTGAAGCTGAGTATGTTGCTGCTACAGAAGCCAGTAAGGAGATGATTTGGTTACAATGTTTTCTAGAGGAATTGGGTTAGACACAGGAGGATCACCCATTGTATACTGATAGCCAGAGTGCCATTCATCTTGCGAAGAACTCTGCTTTTCATTCAAGGACAAAGCACATTCAGCTCAGGTACCACTTCATCTAGACTATTTTGGAGGAGGGTCAGTTACGGCTTGAGAAGATTCACACAAGTGAGAATCCTACTGATATGTTCACGAAGGCAGTTCCATAGGAGAAGCTAATTTATTCATCAGTTTCTGTTGGTCTTCTTGATTGATAATTATGGAATTTATACCAGTCGAGTCCTAGTGTTTTATCCAGTGGATGTTGCATGTACAGTGGTGTCATGTAGTATCAGTCTCCAAGTGGGAGATTGTTGAAATGTGGCAACTGATCAGCAAAGTACTATACACTCAGCACGTATCCTTGTTGGGTTTTGCCATTTTTTGTTGATGAAAACTGACATTGTAATAAAACCCTAAAAAGGTCGACCTTGTTTGTTGCCCTAAAAATGCATATTATAAGTAGTTGGGATGCTTAAGACATGGAAAGGTTGATGTACTATTTTTGCTGGATAATAAGAAAGATTGGACGGCTGTGTATGGTGGACGTAACCCATTTTGGGTGAACCACGTTAAATCTCTGTGTTATCTGTGTCCTATTTTATTTCTTTATCTTTTGTATTTAAATCTACATATAATTGTTAGTTCATATTTGCTTCAGATCTGCTTGAAACCCTAACACTACAGAATTTTCCCATATGTCTCAGTTTATGGCAGTGATAACAAGCCATACCAGTTGACCTCCAAGGTCCTGCATTACCTCTCCTAGTTCTTCTTCTGCAATTCATAGCCGCGTGACCAAAGTTCTTACTGTATATGGTGAAAATGGATAACAAATAACAACAATATTGAAAGACTAAAATGGATTCAACCACCAAACCCTAGCCTAACAATGAACAAAGATCCACCATAACATATGAAGATAACCTAAGACAATGCAAATAACTCAAAATCACAAAGATTATACCATCACATGTCCAATAGGGTTTTGATCTCCATTCTTCCTATCTCCATTGATCTTGCTTGATATACTTGCTCTCAGATTTTTATATGCACAAGAGCTCAACAAAGAACGGAATGTGGTTGCAAGTGGAATTGTAGTGTAGCCAAGTTGCATGAAAGATCATTAGGATGTGTCATTAGGCATTAGGGTTTGACAATGAAGAAAGCATCTCCTTAAATAGAAGACACAATAAAAAATGGAGGGTTAAGATTGAGAAGTGTAAAAAGAGAGGTCGGCTAGGATTAGAGGGTAGGTAGAGGAAATAGTAAAATAATGAAAGAGGTAGGTAGTGTAGGAAATAAGAGATGAATGACATGTGTCATGTGTAGAAAAAGATAATGAATTAATTAAATAAATAAAGATTTATTTAATTAATAGAAGAAGTAGGACAATTAAATAAATAAAATATTTATTTAATTTAGGAAAGGGATAATTTAAATAAATAAATGTATTTATTTAAATGAGAAATAAGGCTAGAAGAGGATAAATGAATTAATTAAATAAATAGAAATTTATTTAATTAATAGAAGAATTAGGCTTAGATAATTAAATAAATAAAATATTTATTTAATTAAACATGACAATTTTGAGTGTCTACATTTTGCCCCTCTTTGAGACAATGCGGCTTGTCGCGTTGTTTCAAAGAAGATAAGATGAACTGATACAGAGTTGCCCCGAGATGGGAATGATATGCCCCCTCGAGAGATTGGATGAAAATGTCTGAAAATATTGCAGACAATCTCTCGATAAGAAAAACGGGATAGAATGGACTGATCAGATAAAGTGACAAAGTCACGGGATAAGGAAGACTGACTCGGGAAATGAGAGCTAGGGCAATCTATAAGATAGACCACGGGGGAAAATACATCCTCATTGTCATCTACACCTTCACAAGAGCATAGTGCAAAGCGAAAATAAAGCAGCAACAGTCAGCAGCGATGGCTTTTGTTCACAGATTCGACCGTGTTCGTCGATTCTAGAGGCCAACGGAGGCAGGAGAGCCAGTGAGTACCACAAAACCTCCTTGTACTTTGATGCATTTATTGTTGTCATTAATGCATACTAGGTAATGTAATAAATGCACATTTATGTCTTCCAGGTCAAATCGGCAGTTCTGTGATGAACATATGCTGTCGATTGGATAAGCTGCTGAGAGGATACACTCAAGAAGGTCCTCTAGGGAAGACTAAGATAGATCAAGGCACTTTGTGATGAATAGTGAGTACCAAGATAAAGCACTTTGTGATGAACAGGGAGTACTAAAATATGAGCAGCACTTTGTGATGAACAGGGAGTGCAAATGTGAGTAACACTTTGTGATGAACAGTGAGTGTCACACATGTAGTACTTTGTGATGAACAGGGAGTACTACTAGGATAGATAGCAACACTTTGTGATGAACAGTGAGTGTCACTATGACTGACATGATTTGATTTGCTGAATGAATGCTTCTGCCAAGTCGCCCCATGACTTAATACCGGGAGGTAATTGAGAAAACCATTCCATAGCTTGATCTCCTAAGCTCTGTGGGAATAACCTCATTAAGTATGTTTTCGCCATAAGACCCTTGTTTGGCACGCCCGGTGGGACTCTTGTCCCTTTGCATTTAACATTTTTGTTGCAGATTTTGCATTTTTGAAGTTGCAGATCGGACGATTTCGACGACATTTTAGGTTTTTTCCGCGTCTGCGAGTGTTTGAATCGCGTTTTTGTGTTTCAGAAGCGTCTGTGATATCGTTAATCGCGCCTGTGTTTTTGCCAGATTTTTATTTTTGCAGGTTTCTGGAATCGCGTCTGAGAATTTTAACCGCGTCTGAGCTGGATCTTATCGCGTCTGTGTTCGGGAGAGGCGTCTGTGACCTCTGGTCGCGTCTGTGAACTACAGAACAGCGTCTGTGTAGTTCAGACGCGTCTGTGTCTGGTATAAAGGCGTCTGTGCTTTCTGTTTTGCAAATTTTTCAAGTTTCTTTGATTCGGGTTTTCGGATTTTGTACTTAGGGTTTCAGATCTGGTTTATTTTTGGCTAACCTTTGCAGATCTAGCTAACCTGGTTTGTGCAGCTTGCTTTGGAGGCAAATACGTTTTTGTTGAAGGCCCCTTTTCACAAAGTCTTTTGGGTTTTTCTAAAATTTACCTAACTTGTGTGCTTGCAGGAAGGGGTTATCATTTGAAACAACCCAAACTACTAACAATTTTGTTGCAGGGCCTTAGCTAGGGTTTTGTAATTTTTTATTGTGTGCCTTGTTTTCATAGACTAGCAAACACTTCAATTGGTGCACTAAAATTGAATCATTGTCTTTTGTGTCTTGAGCAATAGGCTCTTTTTGTTTAATCTTTAGAGGGCCTGTCTTCCCGTGTGGTCATTAGGACTACTAGTGAGAAGAGAATGACCCAAGTGGTAGCGAGGAAAACCCACCTCATCCAAACCACTATAATCAAATGTATTCATGGTGAAAACTATGAATAACGTGTGCTGATTAGTTCATACCGACACTATGTCTCCCCATAAACCCGTTTGATCAAATTTATTTGATCATTTGTAGGGCGTAACCCCTACCGGCTGGGAGCCTTCTGTATTTACAGAGCTGAAAGTGCCGCATGTATGGCCACACGAGCGGATGCCCTTACTAGCACCTCTTTGTTTTAGATGCCCAAATCCTTCTAGTTGTTGAGGTAGGAGGTCGGACCTCTGGTAGCGGCCCACACACATACGGTTCTTAGTAGAGATACAAAGTTCGCCATGGGGAGTTTTCATGGGGACTAATGCTTGGCTGACCCGAGAAGTGAGTGCCGAGGGTGGAGCCAGTGAGGTCAAGCATCTAAGTATCCGCTCTGAATAGCGTAGCCTCGGGGGTAAAACCCTATGTGGGATCAACAACTATTGTCTTGGCCAGCCCTAAGATTTGTGCTTGTCTTATGCTAAACACTCAAACATTCAAGACAAAACAGCAAAACATCGTGTCTTTTGTGTCTTCAAGTGTATGCAAAAACTTTTACATCAAACAACACACTTTTTGGAGTCTAAACAGTCTGCAAACATTGAGTTATCAACATTGTGTCCTCTTGTCACGAAAAACATTCGAACAATCAGATTTGGTCACAGCAAAACAAATTCACAGATATGAAAGATTGCACTAAGGTTACAGAAACGCGTCTGTGTCTGTTCAAACCGCGTCTGTGTCAGATAAACGCGTCTGTGAAGTACAGAATAGCGTCTGTGTTTTTATCAGCGTCTGTGTCGAACATAGACACGTCTGTGTTTGGGAATCGCGTCTATGAAGTATACAGGCGCGTCTGTGTCCACAATTGCAAAAAAAAAAACTCTTACAGTCCCAGCAAACATCAACAGGAAAATCTCAGAATCACGTCTGCGTCAAACAGAGTAGCGTCTGTGTCTTAAAACCGCGTCTGTGAAGTATACAGAGGCGTCTGTGTCAGGATTTGAAAATTTTAACAGTCAAGCAAACAAAGAAAATCAGTTTCGGCATACTTGAGCTTCCTAGGTTGTCTCTTCAGGGTTAATCTAGCATTCAGCCTGTTCTAAGGTCTTACATAGTCCATCATTGCTTCATACCTCATTTTACATTCATACTTGTCTAAACTTGAGTCAAAAGGTCACTTGCTTGTCCTCATCATACTTTGTCAACACACTACATACTACTACACTTTGCTAAGTGGTCCCTCATCAAGGTTTCTTACCTTTGGGTCTCATTTGGTCTTACTTAGAGTCAAGGTCAGCTTACCTCATCAAGAGAAACTATCCTCTCTTTGGAAGTCACACCTACTCTACTACATACATACTTGGTCTTACACTTTGGACATTGCAAGTACACCTCAAGATTCATTTACACTCCATACAACTCTTGGTCTTCCATACTTTTTCCATTTTCATCTAGTCTCTCACATATTGGTCTAACACCTAGTTCATGGTTGAAACCCGCCTTCAAAAATCTAGGAGAATAGCTAAAGAAGCTCAAGAATCCGTAAACATGAGTTCTTATGAGTATGACAATGATCTATTCTACAATCCTGAGCACACTACATTACCAGACATGAATGTTTATAGAAACAATCCAAATGTGGAAAGCGCAAACGCTATAAAAAACAATACTACACACAATGACACCGTGGACAATTCTTCAATACTATCAGCAGACATACAAGAATCTATAATGGATCCTCAATTCAATAGATTGGTTGAAGAGATCATGAGGAGAGATCGTCAATACTTTCTAAACATGATGGCACAAAGTGGAGCCAAAATACCACATGATTTTGACTTATCTCAACTTATGGAAAGTCGACCCTCACAACAAACTCAATCCAACATGGATCAAAGGAGACCAAATAGTGGAGGAAATAAAGGACCAAATAATATGATGCCGGAGTCACCATCAGTTTTGCTTCAAAAACCAGCAATCCCACATACACAAGCTCAAACATATGATACTTACATTCAAAGACCATCATGGAGGCCTTATGCTCAAACACATGCTCAAGGTATGGATCAATTAAGACAAGTGGATACACAAGGACATCCTCAAAATTTTGACACAAGGAGACCCCATGTCAAAATTGGGGGCAACACAATGGAAAATGAAAGACCTGTTGAATATGGTTTATACACACAAAACAGATATGGGGTCCCTCAACAAGAAGTTATGCCAAGTGCTCCACATATGTCGCAACAATATAGACCTCCATATGGACATGTCTACGATCAGTATCATCCATATATGCAACAAGTTCCTCCTCAAATGGGTGTTTCAAACATGGGATATGCTACAAGAAATCCATCTCCTCCCAAAAATAATTTGGAACAACAAATTAGAGATCTACAAAAGAAAGTGGAAGACATGGGCACATCAAAACCCACATATACTATGAGAGATATATGCCCTTATCCCTTCGATAAGAGCATTCCAATGCCTCCGTTTCCTCCGCACTTTGTAACACCAAAATTTGACAAATATAGAGGGAGAGGAGACCCCAAGGCACATATAAGACAATTCTTCACAGCTTGCATTGAGGTAGCGGCAGAAGAAACATACTTAATGAGGTTGTTCCCACAGAGCTTAGGAGATCAAGCTATGGAATGGTTTTCTCAATTACCTCCTGGTATTAAGTCATGGGGCGACTTAGCAGAGGCATTCATTCAGCATTTCTCTTACAACATTGAAACAGATGTCTCAGTTACTACCTTGTGCAATACTAAACAAAAGGAAGGAGAATCTTTCGCAACATTTTTACAGAGATGGAGAAACTTAGCTAGCAGATGCTCTTGTGAGATCCCGCAAAAACAAATGGTGGAAATGTTCACACAAAATGTTAATAAAGCTATTGGCTATGATCTCAGAAAAGCTTGTTTGTCTACATTCAAGGATGTCATTGAAAAGGGCCTAGCAACAGAAAAAGTCTTAATTGAACAAGGAGTTATCAAGCTATTCAAAGAAAACAAAGAGGACTTCAAAGGAAAGGACAAACCAAAATTTTGGAACAAGAACAAGAACACGGTTAATGATGGTGTTGTTGATGCCAACACAGTGAGACCAAAGTTCATCTTTTCTGGATCAAATTCTACCAACAATCAAGTGAACAATCAAACGGCTGCTAAACCACGAAGGAAGTATACTCCATTGGGAGAACCACTTGAATCAGTATTCAAAAAGCTTGTAGCAAACAAAGTGATCACAGTCCCAGATTTTCCTCCATATGAACCAAAGGTAAAACCGAATTGGTGGAATGATGATGAGTTTTGTGAGTTTCATAAGAGCAAGGGTCACAAGACAAGTAATTGCCATCGATTGAAAAACATTGTACAAGATCTCATTGACAGAGGAGATATTGAGATTGAGGGACATTCATCTAACCAAGAGCATGAGGTGTTTAAGGAACCATTCCCAAAACATGACAAGGGAAAAGGCAAAGTCACAGATGATCAAGCCAATTACACCAGAGCATCTTACAATTATGATTCCACTATTAATCACATCTCAATGGACAATCATATTTCTACCATTACTATCAAAAATAAAAATCCTGAGAATTCTTCTCAAAGACCCAAAATTGTCCTAAAAGGTGTGGGATCTTCGTCCGCATCTACCTCTGAATGTCATGTTACAACCCGCCGAGGCAAGATTACATTGCCAGGTACCTCTACTAAGAATACCAATCTTCTGTCAACTAAGCCTGAGTACGACCTTGTAGAGCAATTAGGGAAAACACCCGCACTCATCTCTATTCTTGAGCTCTTACGTATATCTCCTGCACATAAAGCTATCCTTGACAAAATTTTGAGAGATACTGCTGTCCCTACTGATCTGAACGTGGACCAGTTTCAAGCCATGGTGGGATACCTATCCGTTCCACACTCCCTCACATTCACAGAAGCCGATGACGCCTCCATAAGTCAGCCTCATAATGCACCTCTACACATTGAAGCCTTCATACATAAACACCGAATAAAACGAGTCCTGATAGACGGAGGAGCAGGTCTTAATATTTGTACATTGAGCACCATCAGACAATTGGGATATTCTGACAAAGCTGTAAATTCTACAAACCAAATCACTATTAAGGCTTATGATGATGAAGAGCGCTCGTCCAAGGGTACAGTCACCTTACCACTAAGAATAGGGCCAGTCACAAAGGACGTGGTTTGTCAAGTCCTGGATCTGGACCTCACGTATAACATATTGCTAGGACGTCCGTGGATTCATGAAATGAGGGCAGTCCCATCAACATACCACCAATGCATTAAGTTTCCTCATAATGGAGTCGAGGTAACGGTCAATGGTGATCCAAATCCATTCATATATTGCAATAACTTGAGATCACATACTGAGACTATCATTCCCAACAATCGTGAGGCTACTCCTTCTTCAGCATATATTGATCCTGAGTCATTAAAGCCCTCGACATCCAAACAAGGTGAACTTAGAGCCAAGTTTCAAGACAAAGGCATGGGAGAATACACTCTGAATCAAACAATGTTCTTACGACAAGTCATGAACTCCCCCAAGGAATATGGGAGGCCACATCCTAATAAGCAAATCTCCATCATGCTACTCAAATGGGATCCTACCGTCTTTCAAAAATGGGGCGAACTAGAGGAAAAAAATTTATATAAAATGCTATATAAGGACGCTGAAGAGGATACACATGATCAAATTATAATACCCTGTGAGAACTATGGCAAAGGTTTCAAAATTCTGCAAAGATTCGGGTATGATGGAAAAAGTCCTCTTGGACTACGCAAAGAAGGTGTCATGGAGCCTTTACAACCTGAGCTAACTACAAGAAGGGAACGCTCCAAGGGGCTTGGTTTTCTAAATCCCAAGATTCACAATAAAAGAACAAAACAGATATGGCGAGTCAAAGTGGCTGAAGTTCAACAAGAAGATGACTATTCTACAGATTCCAACGAATGGGAATGGGGTTCAGACAAATCCTCCAGCGACTATGAGCTCAACGAGACATTTAGAGAGCCAGAGGAACCTACAGAGGAGGAGGATTTTTACAAGAAATTCAGAGTTGGTCAGGAACCGACCCATGAGGATCCCGCACAAGATTGGTTTCAAGGCCCTAGGTCAAGATCACATAGGATGAGGACACCTGTCCCTGAGGGTGCTACTAGTGATGATAATTTGGACTCACTCACAATCGAAACTGATAAGGAGAGTACCATTGACGACCTCGATGACTATCTTGACATACCTGAATATAACCACATCTTCACTATTAGCCTTGCGAACTCTGAAAACACTAAAGACCTTCCCCTCGTTCACCCCCAACTCATTGACTGGGATCAGGATGGACCAGCACAGCTTGATACATTTCAAAATGACGAAGCTATTGTCGATTATCTTGGCATTCGCGATGATCTTCCTCTTGGAGACCATAAAGCAGGATACGCCATAGATCTCAATAACATGGCATACTTTGGTGAGGGTGTCGGGCCTTCTAGTCGCAAAAATGTGAAAGTAAAAACAAAACAAGGGTCTTATGGCGAAAACCACACTGTGGCGCTATCTGACTTTTAAAAAGTAAAAAGAAAGGACGTATCTGAGGGTGAAAACCTCTCTGAGGCGCCCGAAGATGGAAGGCTTGACATTCTCCCAGCATCATACGAGGAAAAATCATCCATGTTGGTAGAGGAGACTATAAAGACAAACATTGGTACAACAGAGGTTCCACATAACATATTTTTGGCGCAATCATTGACAGAGGCCGAGAAAGCAAGATTCATAAGCTTCTTTAAGGAACGACAAGTTAACTTCGCATGGTCTTATGCTGATATGCCTGGACTAGACCCCGATTTAGTAATGCATCATTTAACAGTCAAACCAGGGGCAAAACCAGTAAAGCAGAAATTGAGGAAAATGCATCCACAAGTGGCATTATTAGTCAAGGCAGAGCTGGAAAAATTACTAGATGTTGGATTCATACGCCCAATTGATTATCCTGAATGGATTTCCAACTTAGTACCTGTTAGCAAACCAGATCGCAGCATCCGAATATGTACAGACTTCAGGGATATCAACAAGGCTTGTCCGAAGGACGATTTCCCATTACCAAACATTGATTTAATTGTTGATCTCACAGCAGGCCATGAGATGTTATCTTTAATGGACGGATTCTCTGGATATAATCAGATCAGGATTGCACCTGAAGATCAACATAAAACATCATTTACTTGTCCATGGGGAACCTTCTGCTGGAATGTCATGCCCTTTGGGCTGAAAAATGCAGGTGCCACGTATCAACGAGCTATGACTACTATCTTCCATGATCTCATGCATGTAACCGTGGAAGATTATGTTGACGATCTTTTGGTTAAATCAATAGACAGAAATACACACTTGGACATACTTTCAGTTGCTTTTGATCGGTTGAAAAAGTATAAGGTAAGGCTAAATCCTAAGAAATGTGTCTTTGGAGTAACCTCCGGAAAAGCTCCTAGGGTTCATTGTGTCTAAAAGAGGAATAGAAGCTGCTCCAGCAAAAGTCAAGGCTATCTTAGACATGTCGCCACCCAAGAATATCAGTCAACTTCAGTCTTTACAAGGGAGACTCCAGTCCATACGAAGATTCATAGCACAACTTGCAGATAAGTGCAATCCTTTCCAGCACCTGCTACACAAAAACATCAAGTTCAAATGGGATGAGAACTGTCAACAGGCTTTTCAGGCGCTTAAAGACTATCTTTTGAACCCGCCAGTTTTGATGCCACCAATTCCAGATCAACCATTGCTACTTTACATATCAGCTACTCCAACAGCACTGGGGGCACTCCTAGCACAGCAAATACCTGACGGCAAGGAAAAAGCGGTCTACTATATCAGTCGCACATTGGTGGGATATGAGCTAAACTACACTCCAATCGAACGTGCATGTCTCGCTGTGGTCTTTGCTTCACAAAAATTACGACATTATATGCTTACTCACAAGACTAAGTTGATTGCCAGAATTGATCCACTAAAATATCTTCTCAACAAAGCTACACTTACTGGGCGGCTAGCCAAGTGGGTAATGATCTTGAGTGAATTCGACATTGAATACGTGGACAGAAAAGCTATAAAAGGACAAGCCATCGCAGATCAACTGGCAGATGCTCCCATGATAGATGATGTTCCTCTACAGTCAGAATTTCCAGATGAGTCCATTCTAACAATATCACCTGCAAAGCCATGGCAACTATACTTTGATGGCTCATACACACAGCATGGGGCAGGAGCGGGAATACTCTTTATAACTCCCCAAGGTGATTCTATACCAAAGTCATACCGCTTATCATTTCCTTGCACCAACAATATAGCGGAATACGAGGCATTAACAACTGGGCTAAGAATTGCAGTTCAGTGGAAGATCCAAGAACTTCGTGTTTTTGGGGATTCTCAACTGGTCATCCGTCAAGCAACTGATGATTATCAAACAAAAGATGAAAAGCTAATGCCTTACAAACAACTGGTAGATGATCTGAAACAGCACTTTGCAAAGATAGAGTTTGAGCAGATACCAAGAGAACAGAATCGTGCTGCTGATGCCATGGCTACAATTGCTTCGCTCATTGATCTACCGCAAAATGAGACCTGCTATGAGTTCCTGGTTGACAACCTGCTGATTCCGTCATATGAGATCACTCCTACGGAAATGATATGTGTTGTTGGTCCTGAATCCCAGTTATATGGTTCCATATTCACATACCTTCGCGACAATATCTTACCTCCCGATCTATCGAACAACCAACGCCGCACTTTCATTCGCCAATCCTCCCGATACGTTATCCTAGCTGATATCCTATACCGATGAGGTCTAGATGGCACCCTCCTTAGATGTTTAGAGAGTGACGAAGCTCAAATTGCATTACGAGAAGTGCACGAAGGGATATGTGGCCCGCATACTAGTGGTCCTACCTTGGCCAAGAAACTCATCAGGACTGGATACTACTGGCCTACTATGGAAAAAGATGCATATCAGTTTGTCAAGAAGTGTAAACAGTGTCAAATTCATGGAGACCTCATACATGCACCAGCACAGGAACTACAGCCACTTGCATCTCCTTGGCCCTTTTGTCAGTGGGGACTCGATCTCATAGGCAAGATTCACCCTCCTTCTTCCAATGGACATAAATTCATTATCACAGCCACAGAGTATTTCACAAAGTGGATTGAAGCCGTGCCTCTCACACAAGTTACTGGGAAACAAATTGCTACCTTCATCTTGAACTACATCATTTGCCGATACGGGATTCCTACTTCCATTATTACCGATAACGGGCGTCCTTTCAAGAACCAGGATGTTCGTGAACTCTGTGAGCGCTTCCGTATCTCTCATCGTTTCTCCACACCATATTACCCTCAAGGTAATGGCCAAGATGAGGCGTCTAACAAAACAATTCTCAAAATCCTTAAAAAGACAGTCGACGATGCTGGCCGTAACTGGCATGTCCAACTCAATCCTGCACTTTGGGCCTACCGCACAAGTGTCCGCACACCTACAGGAGCTACACCCTACTCACTTGTCTACGGCGTTGAAGCCATCTTGCCTATTGAGGTCGAGTTACCTTCTTTACTGGTCTCCTTGAGAAACATAATCAACGATGAAGACTACAGGGTCTCTCGCTTACAAGAACTAGAACTGCTGGAGGAACGACGACACACTGCTTTTAATCATCTCAAGGCTTACCAACAACGAATGAGTCGCAGTTACAATCACAAGGTCAAGCCTCGCACATTTGAGGTAGGTGACTTAGTCCTCAGAGAGAACCCCAAAAATCAGCAGGACAGAGATAAGAAGGGCAAATTTGAACCCAACTGGCTTGGTCCTTACATCATCACAGCAGTATATGGATCTGGGGCATATCAGCTCTCAACTACAGAAGGCGAACCCTTGGAGGATCCTATCAATAGCATGCACCTTCGCAGGTTCTACACATAAGCTCTTCGGAATATCCTAATTCAAAAATACAGAAAAATCAAAAAATTCAAAAAAAAATACAAAAAAATCAAAACATTGCAAAAATATAAAAAAAAACTATAAAACAAAAAAATCGTTACTTGGTGAAAACCTGGCAAACAGGCGCCTTATGACACAAAAAAATTGAAAAATCAAAAAAGTAAAGAGAAATAATTTTGTCCAACAGTGAAAACCACTTCGGTGGGGCCCTGGGCAAGTACCATGGTGAAAACTGGGTCACCAGCGCCATGCGTAGAAACTTTGCTCCTCCCTCTTTCAGGATTCTCTTTCATCTTTCACTTTGCACACACTCACAACCTATTCACTCACAATAAACTTACCCATTCCCATCATGGCTTGTTATTGATCTACCTAAGATTGGTTAGCCATCCATAACCCTCCCTTTTCACTCCCTTTCCATCCATAATAAATCAGCTCCTATCTGTGACTAAGGCAATTCCTACGTCTAGTGATGGGTGTGGAACTAAGAACATCACATGTTTTGAGGAGTACAGTTTTTGCCAGCTTCCTTCAGTCTATCTACGCACAATCCGCAATAAAGCAGCACTTGCATCATAGATCCACAATAAAGTTCCATCTTCTCCACAATAAAGTATCAGTTTCATGGATTCAGTCAGTTTCAGATGAGACACAGCAGCAACAATGAGCTTCAACAAAATCAAATCTTTCAACAGACTCAGACAACATATGGTTCAGTGTTATCTATCCTTTTTGTGAAAGTGAACATTGTGACCACAATCAAAATTCGACTTATACAAGTGACAAGAGACACTAAACTTGAGGACTACAGTGGATGTTGGTGTCGAGTCTTGGTTTTCTTTTGATTTTATCTTTTTGGTGACATGTCTTTTAGCTTTTCCAGGATGTCTTTGACTAGAGATTCTATCTCCAGGATGTCTTTGACTAGAAAGGCGAGGATGGGGTATCGTCACCTATTTGCATTTGCTGTCTGTGGATTGTCTTTTAGTAAGGCTATGACTTGTCCAAGGATATGAGGACACTGTGAGTCTAGTATGAACTGGGGCATTCCTTGTTTGTGACTGTCTTATCTCCATGCAAACAGGTACAATGACTTTCTGGGCCGAAAAAATGCCTCGATTGTCATAACCTATTCTGCCATAATAAAGCTCAATGATGATAACCCACAAGAAGCTCTTTCACGTTCATATCTTCTGTCTTCCATCCCCCTTTCTTGATTGACTTCCATTGTCCTTCTCGAGTCCACGTAGCCCGCTATCACATGACTGAGTATAATAACACACCAAAAATATTTGCATTTCATTTAGTTACATCTACATCACCACATATAAGCATTTCATACATACATATAGATATCACAACTGCATCACATCCTGCATACAACACATGTTAGCACATCTCACATTTTCATTATGTAAATAATCATTTGCATTGTCATATTCATTTGCATTATATACATTCACATTTGCATCATGCATCACATATACAACATAAAAGAACAAAAATATATTGCATTGCATCATATAAGCATCCATATCATAAAACATGTATCACATAAGAACATTTCATCACATAAGGTACACATGCATATAGCTGCCACAAAAATGGATCATCTCTCATATATAATCAAAAGTGTCATGATACAATGATGTTAAAAGAATCATATGGCTACAAAATCACCCGCAGGTGTCTACAATACAAAAATGGTACAACACTGATACATAGGGAGCCCTCTAAGGCTATGATGAACTCCCTCCCTCGGAGCCGCCTGGCCTCGACGGAGTTTGAGCCCTAGAAGGACCCACCCCAAGATCAACTCTCCTGGCCCTGTGTCCCCTGCAGTCACCCCTCGTGTCGTCCTATCCAGACAGAGGAACCCACTGATAACTCCTGCCAACACTGTTGGTAGTGCTAATCTTATCCATGTCATGGTATCCCATGCCACATGTCCCACCCTCATCCCTAGTCCTGGATCCTAGAACACTCATCTCAGTGCATCCCTATCTCCGTCTCGATCATAGGGTACTAACTCCCCATCGATCGGTATCCGTAGAATCCTATATACATCCTCCAAGGTGACTGTCATCTCACCCATCGGCAAATGCAAACTACAAGTCTCTGAGTGCCATCTCTCAGCCAGTGTAGTCAACAATCCCATGTTCACCCGAAACTCAGGCACATACAGAATGTATCTCAATCCCATAACCTCAATCGCAGCTCAGTCCTCGGCTGTCAACTCAGGTCGCAACCTCTGAGTCGATGGGAATCTCTCCCATGACTTCAGCATCGGCAAGTACTCTTGCAGTCAAGCAAATCAAATCATGTCAGTCATAGTGACACTCACTGTTCATCACAAAGTGTTGCTATCTATCCTAGTAGTACTCCCTGTTCATCACAAAGTACTACATGTGTGACACTCACTGTTCATCACAAAGTGTTACTCACATTTGCACTCCCTGTTCATCACAAAGTGCTGCTCATATTTTAGTACTCCCTGTTCATCACAAAGTACTTTATCTTGGTACTCACTGTTCATCACAAAGTGCCTTGATCTATCTTAGTCTTCCCTAGAGGACCTTCTTGAGTGTATCCTCTCAGCAGCTTATCCAATCGACAGCGTATGTTCATCACAGAACTGCCGATTTGACCTGGAAGACATAAATGCGCATTTATTACATTACCTAGTATGCATTAATGACAACAATAAATGCATCAAAGTACAAGGAGGTTTCGTGGTACTCACTGGCTCTCCTGCCTCCGTTGGCCTCTAGAATCGACGAACACGGTCAAATCTATGAACCAAAGCCATCGCTGCTGACTATTGCTGCTTTATTTTCGCTTTGCACTATGCTCTTGTGACGGTGTAGATGACAATGAGGATGTATTTTCCCCCGTGGTCTATCTTATAGATTGCCCTAGCTCTCATTTCCCGAGTCAGTCTTCCTTATCCTGTGACTTTGTCACTTTATCTGATCAGTCCATTCTATCCCGTTTTTCTTATCGAGAGATTGTCTGCAATCTTTTCAGACATTTTCATCCAATCTCTCGAGGGGGCATATCATTCCCATCTTGGGGCAACTCTATATCAGTTCATCTTATCTTCTTTGAAACAACGCGACAAGCCGCATTGTCTCAAAGAGGGGCAAAATGTAGACACTCAAAATTGTCATGTTTAATTAAATAAATATTTTATTTATTTAATTATCTAAGCCTAATTCTTCTATTAATTAAATAAATTTCTATTTATTTAATTAATTCATTTATCCTCTTCTAGCCTTATTTCCCATTTAAATAAATACATTTATTTATTTAAATTATCCCTTTTCTAAATTAAATAAATATTTTATTTATTTAATTGTCCTACTTCTTCTATTAATTAAATAAATATTTATTTATTTAATTAATTCATTATCTTTTTCTACACATGACACATGTCATTCATCTCTTAATTCATACACTACCTACCTCTTTCATTATTTTGGTATTTCCTCTACCTACCCTCTAATCCTAGCCGACCTCTCTTTTTACACCTCTCAATCTTAACCCTCCATTTCTTATTGTGTTTTCTATTTAAAGAGATGCTTTCTTCATTGTCAAACCCTAATGCCTAATGACACATGCTAATGATCTTTCATGCAACTTGGCTACACTACAATTCCACTTGCAACCACATTCCGTTCTTTATTGAGCTCTTGTGCATACAAAAATCTGAGAGCAAGTATATCAAGCAAGATCAATGGAGATAGGAAGAATGGAGATCAAAACCCTATTGGACATGTGATGGTATAATCTTTATGTTTTTGAGTTATTTTGCATTGTCTTAGGTTATCTTCATATGTTATGGTGGATCTTTGTTCATTGTTAGGCTAGGGTTTGGTGGTTGAATCCATTTTAGTCTTTCAATATTGTTGTTATTTGTTATTTAATTTAGGAAAGGGATAATTTAAATAAATAAATGTATTTATTTAAATGAGAAATAAGGCTAGAAGAGGATAAATGAATTAATTAAATAAATAGAAATTTATTTAATTAATAGAAGAATTAGGCTTAGATAATTAAATAAATAAAATATTTATTTAATTAAACATGACAATTTTGAGTGTCTACATTTTGCCCCTCTTTGAGACAATGCGGCTTGTCGCGTTGTTTCAAAGAAAATAAGATGAACTGATATAGAGTTGCCCCAGAATGGGAATGATATGCCCCCTCGAGAGATTGGATGAAAATGTCTGAAAAGATTGCAGACAATCTCTCGATAAGAAAGACGGGATAAAATGGACTGATCAAATAAAGTGACAAAGTCACGGGATAAGGAAGACTGACTCGGGAAATGAGAGCTAGGGCAATCTATAAGATAGACCACGGGGGAAAATACATCCTCATTGTCATCTACACCATCACAAGAGCATAGTGCAAAGCGAAAATAAAGCAGCAACAGTCAGCAGCGATGGCTTTCATTCATAGATTTGACCGTGTTCGCCGATTCCAGCGAGCAGCAGATGCAGGAGAGCCGGTAAGTACCACAAAACCTCCTCGTACTTTGATGCATTTATTGTTGTCATTAATGCATACTAGGTAATGTAATAAATGCGCATTTATGTCTTCCAGGTCAAATCGACAGTTCTGTGATGAACATATGCTGTCGATTGGATAAGCTGCTGAGAGGATACACTCAAGAAGGTCCTCTAAGGAAGACTAAGATAGATCAAGGCACTTTGTGATGAACAGTGAGTACCAAGATAAAGTACTTTGTGATGAACAGGGAGTGCGAATGTGAGTGACACTTTGTGATGAACAGGGAATGTCACACACGTAGTACTTTGTGATGAACAGGGAGCACTACTTAGGGTAGATAGCAACACTTTGTGATGAACAGTGAGTGTCACTAGGATAGATAACCAGATGCATTTAGGTAGCAAGTAGCATTTTGTGATAAACAGTGAATGCCACGATAACTGACAAGATTGATTGTGTGACTGCAGGAGTATTTGCCGATGCTGGAGTCACGGGAGAGATTCCCATCGACTCAGAGGTTGCGACCTGAGTTGACAGCCGAGGACTGAGCTGCGATTGAGGTTATGGGATTGAGATACATTCTGTATGTGCCTGAGTTTCGGGTGAACATGGGATTGTTGACTGCACTGGCTGAGAGATGGCACTCAGAGACTTGTAGTTTGCATTTGCCGATGGGTGAGATGACAGTCACCTTGGAGGATGTATATAGGATTCTACGGATACCGATCGATGGGGAGTTAGTACCCTATGATCGAGACGGAGATAGGGATGCACTGAGATGAGTGTTCTAGGATCCAGGACTAGGGATGAGGGTGGGACATGTGGCATGGGATACCATGACATGGACAGGATTAGCACTACCAATAGTGTTGATAGGAGTTATCAGTGGGTTCCTCTATCTGGATAGGACGACACGAGGGGTGGCTGCAGGGGACACAGGGGCTAGGAGAGTTGATCTTGGGGTGGGTCCTTCTAGGGCTCAAATTCCATCGAGGCCAGGTGGCTCCGAGGGAGGGAGTTCATCATAGCCTTAGAGGGCTCCCTATGTATCAGTATTGTACCATTTTTGTATTGTAGACACCTGCGGGTGATTTTGTAGCCATATGATTCTTTTGACATCATTGTATCATGACACTTTTGATTATATATGAGAGATGATCCATTTTTGCGGCAGCTATATGCATGCATACCTTATGTGATGAAATGTTCTTATGTGATACATGTTTTATGATATGGATGCTTATATGATGCAATGCAATATATTTTTGTTCTTTTATGTTGTATATGTGATGCATGATGCAAATGTGAATGTATGTAATGCAAATGAATATGATAATGCAAATGATTATTTATATAATGAAAATGTGAGATGTGCTAACATGTGTTGTATGCAGGATGTGATGCAATTGTGATATCTATATGTATGTATGAAATGTTTATATGTGGTGATGTAGGTGTAACTAAATGAAATGCAAATGTTTTTGGTGTGTCATTATACTCAGTCATGTGATAGCAGGCTACGCGGACTTGAGAAGGACAATGGAAGTCAATCAAGAAAGGGGGATGGAAGACAGAAGATATGAACATGAAAGAGCTTCTTGTGCGTTATCATTATTGAGCTTTATTATGGCAGAATAGGTTATGACAATCGAGGCATTTGTTCGGCCCAGAAAGTCATTGTACCTGTTTGCATGGAGATAAGACAGTCACAAACAAGGAATGCCCCAGTTCATACTAGACTCACAGTGTCCTCATATCCTTGGACAAGTCATAGCCTTACTAAAAGACAATCCACAGACAGCAAATGCAAATAGGTGACGATACCCCATCCTCGCCTTTCTAGTCAAAGACATCCTGGAGATAGAATCTCTAGTCAAAGACATCCTGGAAAAGCTAAAAGACATGTCACCAAAAAGATAAAATCAAAAGAAAACCAAGACTCGACACCAACATCCACTGTAGTCCTCAAGTTTAGTGTCTCTTGTCACTTGTTTAAGTCTTATTCGATTGTGGTCACAATGTTCACTTTCACAAAAAGGATAGATAGCACTGAACCATATGTTGCCTGAGTCTGTTGAAAGATTTGATTTGTTGAAGCTCATTGTTGCTGTTGTGTCTCATCTGAAACTGATTGAATCCATAAAACTGATACTTTATTGTGGAGAAGATGGAACTTTATTACGGATCTATGATGCAAATGCTGCTTTATTGCGGATTGTGCGCGAATAAACTGAAGAAAGCTGGAAGAAACTTTACTCCTTGAAACATGTGATGTTCTTAGTTCCACACCCATCACTAGACGTAGGATTTTGCCTTACCCACAGATAAGATCTGATTTATTATGGATGGGAAGGGAGGTGAAAAAGAAGGTTTATTATGAATGGCTAACCAATCTTAGGTAGATCAATAACAAGCCATGATGGGAATGGTTAAGTTTATTGTGAGTGAACAGGTTGTGAGTGTGTGCAAAGTGAAAGATGAAAGACAATCCTGAAGGAGAGAGGAGCAATGTCTCTACGCATGGCGCTGGTGACCCAGTTTTCACCATGGTACTTGCCCAGGGCGCCACCGAAGTGGTTTTCACCGTTGGACGAAATTATTTTTCTTTACTTTTCTTGATTTTTCAATTTTTTTGTTGTCACAAGGCGCCTGTTTGCCAAGTTTTCACCAAGTAACGATTTTTTTGTTTTATAGTTTTTTGTTGTTTTTTTTTTGAAATTTTTTTGATTTTTTTGTATTTTTGAATTAGGATATTCCAAAGAGCTTATGTGTAGAACCTGCGAAGGTGCATGCTGTTGATAGGATCCTCCAAGGGTTCACCTTCTGTAGTTGAGAGCTGATATGCCCCAGATCCATATACTGTTGTGATGATGTAAGGACCAAGCCAGTTGGGTTCAAATTTGCCCTTCTTATCTCTGTCTTGCTGATTTTTGGGGTTCTCTCTGAGGACTAAGTCACCTACCTCAAATGTGTGAGGTTTGACCTTGTGATTGTAACTGCGACTCATTCGTTGTTGGTAAGCCTTGAGATGATTAAAAGCAGTGTGTCGTCGTTCCTCCAGCAGTTCTAGTTCTTGTAAGCGAGAGACCCTGTAGTCTTCATCGTTGATTATGTTTCTCAAGGAGACCCGTAAAGAAGGTAACTCGACCTCAATAGGCAAGATGGCTTCAACGCCGTAGACAAGTGAGTAGGGTGTAGCTCCTATAGGTGTGCGGACACTTGTGCAGTAGGCCCAAAGTGCAGAATTGAGTTGGACATGCCAGTTACGGCCAGCGTCGTCGACTGTCTTTTTAAGGATTTTGAGAATTGTTTTGTTAGACGCCTCAGCTTGGCCATTACCTTGAGGGTAATATGGTGTGGAGAAACGATGAGAGATACGGAAGCGCTCACAGAGTTCACGAACATCCTGGTTCTTGAAAGGACGCCCGTTATCGGTAATAATGGAAGTAGGAATCCCGTATCGGCAAATGATGTAGTTCAGGATGAAAGTAGCGATTTGTTTCCCAGTAACTTGTGTGAGAGGCACGGCTTCAATCCACTTTGTGAAATACTCTGTGGCTGTGATAATGAATTTATGTCCATTGGAAGAAGGAGGGTGAATCTTGCCTATGAGATCGAGTCCCCACTGACAAAAGGGCCAAGGAGATGCAAGTGGCTGTAGTTCCTGTGTTGGTGCATGTATGAGGTCTCCTTGAATTTGACACTGTTTACACTTCTTGACAAACTGATATGCATCTTTTTCCATAGTAGGCCAGTAGTATCCAGTCCTGATGAGTTTCTTGGCCAAGGTAGGACCACTAGTATGCGGACCACATATCCCTTCGTGCACTTCTCGTAATGCAATCTGAGCTTCGTCACTCTCTAAACATCTAAGGAGGGTGCCATCTAGACCTCGTCGGTATAGGATATCAGCTAGGATAACGTATCGGGAGGATTGGCGAATGAAAGTGCGGCGTTGGTTGTTCGATAGATCGGGAGGTAAGATATTGTCGCGAAGGTATGTGAATATGGAACCATATAACTGGGATTCAGGACCAACAACACATATCATTTCCGTAGGAGTGATCTCATATGACGGAATCAGCAGGTTGTCAACCAGGAACTCATAGCAGGTCTCATTTTGCGGTAGATCAATGAGCGAAGCAATTGTAGCCATGGCATCAGCAGCATGATTCTGTTCTCTTGGTATCTGCTCAAACTCTATCTTTGCAAAGTGTTGTTTCAGATCATCTACCAGTTGTTTGTAAGGCATTAGCTTTTCATCTTTTGTTTGATAATCATCAGTTGCTTGACGGATGACCAGTTGAGAATCCCCAAAAACACGAAGTTCTTGGATCTTCCACTGAACTGCAATTCTTAGCCCAGTTGTTAATGCCTCGTATTCCGCTATATTGTTGGTGCAAGGAAATGATAAGCGGTATGACTTTGGTATAGTATCGCCTTGAGGAGTTATAAAGAGTATACCCGCTCCTGCCCCATGCTGTGTGTATGAGCCATCAAAGTATAGTTGCCATGGCTTTGCAGGTGATATTGTTAGAATGGACTCATCTGAAAATTTTGACTGTAGAGGAACATCATCTATCATGGGAGCATCTGCCAATTGATCTGCAATTGCTTGTCCTTTTATGGCTTTTCTGTCCACATATTCAATGTCGAATTCACTCAAGATCATTACCCACTTGGCCAGTCGCCCAGTAAGTGTAGCTTTGTTGAGAAGATATTTTAGTGGATCAATTCTGGCAATCAACTTAGTCTTGTGAGTAAGCATATAATGTCGTAATTTTTGTGAAGCAAAGACCACAGCGAGACATGCACGTTCGATTGGAGTGTAGTTTAGCTCATATCCCACCAATGTGCGACTGATATAGTAGACCGCTTTTTCCTTGCCGTCAGGTATTTGTTGTGCTAGGAGTGCCCCCAGTGTTGTTGGAGTAGCTGATATGTAAAGTAGCAATGGTTGATCTGGAATTGGTGGCATCAAAACTGGCGGGTTCAAAAGATAGTCTTTAAGCGCCTGAAAAGCCTGTTGACAGTTCTCATCCCATTTGAACCTGATGTTTTTGTGTAGCAGGTGCTAGAAAGGATTGCACTTATCTGCAAGTTGTGCTATGAATCTTCGTATGGACTGGAGTCTCCCTTGTAAAGACCAAAGTTGACTGATATTCTTGGGTGGCGGCATGTCTAAGATAGCCTTGACTTTTCCTGGATCAGCTTCTATTCCTCTTTTAGACACAATGAATCCTAGGAGCTTCCCGGAGGTTACTCCAAAGACACATTTTTTAGGATTTAGTCTTACCTTGTACTTTTCCAATCGATCAAAAGCGACTGAAAGTATGTCCAAGTGTGTATTTCTGTCTATTGATTTAACCAAAAGATCGTCAACATAATCTTCCACGGTTACATGCATGAGATCATGGAAGATAGTAGTCATAGCTCGTTGATACGTGGCACCTGCATTTTTCAGCCCAAAGGGCATGACATTCCAGCAGAAGGTTCCCCATGGACAAGTAAATGATGTTTTATGTTGATCTTCAGGTGCAATCCTGATCTGATTATATCCAGAGAATCCGTCCATTAAAGATAACATCTCATGGCCTGCTGTGAGATCAACAATTAAATCAATGTTTGGTAATGGGAAATCGTCCTTCGGACAAGCCTTGTTGATATCCCTGAAGTCTGTACATATTCGGATGCTGTGATCTGGTTTGCTAACAGGTAATAAGTTGGAAATCCATTCGGGATAATCAATTGGGCGTATGAATCCAACATCCAGTAATTTCTCCAGCTCTGCCTTGACTAATAATGCCACTTGTGGATGCATTTTCCTCAATTTCTGCTTTACTGGTTTTGCCCCCGGTTTGACTGTTAAATGATGCATTACTAAATCGGGGTCTAGTCCAGGCATATCAGCATAAGACCATGCGAAGTTAACTTGTCGTTCCTTAAAGAAGCTTATGAATCTTGCTTTCTCGGCCTCTGTCAATGATTGAGCCAAAAATATGTTATGTGGAACCTCTGTTGTACCAATGTTTGTCTTTATAGTCTCCTCTACCAACATGGATGATTTTTCCTCGTATGATGCTGGGAGAATGTCAAGCCTTCCATCTTCGGGCGCCTCAGAGAGGTTTTCACCCTCAGATACGTCCTTTCTTTTTACTTTTTTAAAGTCAGATAGCACCACAGTGTGGTTTTCGCCATAAGACCCTTGTTTTGTTTTTACTTTCACATTTTTGCGACTAGAAGGCCCGACACCCTCACCAAAGTATGCCATGTTATTGAGCTCTATGGCGTATCCTGCTTTATGGTCTCCAAGAGGAAGATCGTCGCGAATGCCAAGATAATCGACAATAGCTTCGTCATTTTGAAATGTATCAAGCTGTGCTGGTCCATCCTGATCCCAGTCAATGAGTTGGGGGTGTACGAGGGGAAGGTCTTTAGTGTTTTCAGAGTTCGCAAGGCTAATAGTGAAGATGTGGTTATATTCAAGTATGTCAAGATAGTCATCGAGGTCGTCAATGGCACTCTCCTCATCAGTTTCGATCATGAGTGAGTCCAAATTATCATCACTAGTAGCACCCTCAGGGACAGGTGTCCTCATCCTATGTGATCTTGACCTAGGGCCTTGAAACGAATCTTGTGCGGGATCCTCATGGGTCGGTTCCTGACCAACTCTGAATTTCTTGTAAAACTCCTCCTCCTCTGTAGGTTCCTCTGGCTCTCTAAATGTCTCGTTGAGCTCATAGTCACTGGAGGATTTGTCTGAACCCCATTCCCATTCGTTGGAATATGTAGAATAATCATCTTCTTGTTGAACTTCAGCCACTTTGACTCGCCATATCTGTTTTGTTCTTTTATTGTGAATCTTGGGATTTAGAAAACCAAGCCCCTTGGAGCGTTCCCTTCTTGTAGTTAGCTCAGGTTGTAATGGCTCCATGACACCTTCTTTGCGTAGTCCAAGAGGACTTTTTCCATCATACCCGAATCTTTGCAGAATTTTGAAACCTTTGCCATAGTTCTCACAGGGTATTATAATTTGATCATGTGTATCCTCTTCAGCGTCCTTATATAGCATTTTATATAAAAAATTTTCCTCTAGTTCGCCCCATTTTTGAAAGACGGTAGGATCCCATTTGAGTAGCATGATGGAGATTTGCTTATTAGGATGTGGCCTCCCATATTCCTTGGGGGAGTTCATGACTTGTCGTAAGAACATTGTTTGATTTAGAGTGTATTCTCCCATGCCTTTGTCTTGAAACTTGGCTCTAAGTTCACCTTGTTTGGATGTCGAGGGCTTTAATGACTCAGGATCAATATATGCTGAAGAAGGAGTAGCCTCACGATTGCTGGGAATGATAGTCTCAGTATGTGATCTCAAGTTATTGCAATATATGAATGGATTTGGATCACCATTGAC
Organism: Cryptomeria japonica; assembly: GCF_030272615.1. Classification (NCBI taxonomy): domain Eukaryota; kingdom Viridiplantae; phylum Streptophyta; class Pinopsida; order Cupressales; family Cupressaceae; genus Cryptomeria; species Cryptomeria japonica. Next base: position 553,227,612 of record NC_081407.1, on the reverse strand, counting down.
CGTTACCTCGACTCCATTATGAGGAAACTTAATGCATTGGTGGTATGTTGATGGGACTGCCCTCATTTCATGAATCCACGGACGTCCTAGCAATATGTTAAACGTGAGGTCCAGATCCAGGACTTGACAAACCACGTCCTTTGTGACTGGCCCTATTCTTAGTGGTAAGGTGACTGTACCCTTGGACGAGCGCTCTTCATCATCATAAGCCTTAATAGTGATTTGGTTTGTAGAATTTACAGCTTTGTCAGAATATCCCAACTGTCTGATGGTGCTCAATGTACAAATATTAAGACCTTCTCCTCCATCTATCAGGAGTCGTTTTATTCGGTGTTTATGTATGAAGGCTTCAATGTGTAGAGGTGCATTATGAGGCTGACTTATGGAGGCGTCATTGGCTTCTGTGAATGTGAGGGAGTGTGGAACGGATAGGTATCCCACCATGGCTTGAAACTGGTCCACGTTCAGATCAGTAGGGACAGCAGTATCTCTCAAGATTTTGTCAAGGATAGCTTTATGTGCAGGAGATATACGTAAGAGCTCAAGAATAGAGATGAGTGCGGGTGTTTTCCCTAATTGCTCTACAAGGTCGTACTCAGGCTTAGTTGACGGAAGATTGGTATTCTTAGTAGAGGTACCTGGCAATGTAATCTTACCTCGATGGGTTGTAACATGACATTCAGAGGTAGATGCGGACGAAGATCCCACACCTTTTAGGACAATTTTGGGTCTTTGAGAAGAATTCTCAGGCTTTTTATTTTTGATAGTAATGGTAGAAATATGATTGTCCATTGAGATGTGATTAATAGTGGAATCATAATTGTAAGATGCTCTAGTGTAATTGGCTTGATCATCTGTGACTTTGCCTTTTCCCTTGTCATGTTTTGGGAATGGTTCCTTAAACACCTCATGCTCTTGGTTAGATGAATGTCCCTCAATCTCAATATCTCCTCTGTCAATGAGATCTTGCACAATGTTTTTCAATCGATGGCGATTACCTGTCTTATGACCCTTGCTCTTATGAAACTCACAAAACTCATCATCATTCCACCAATTCGGTTTTACCTTTGGTTCATATGGAGGAAAATCTGGGACCGTGATTACTTTGTTCGCTACAAGCTTTTTGAATACTGATTCAAGTGGTTCTCCCAATGGAGTATACTTCCTTCGTGGTTTAGCAGTCGTTTGATTGTTCACTTGATTGTTGGTAGAATTTGATCCAGAAAAGACGAACTTTGGTCTCACTGTGTTGGCATCAACCACACCATCATTAACTGTGTTCTTATTCTTGTTCCAAAATTTTGGTTTGTCCTTTCCTTTGAAGTCCTCTTTGTTTTCTTTGAATAGCTTGATAACTCCTTGTTCAATTAAGACCTTTTCTGTTGCTAGGCCCTTTTCAATGACATCCTTGAATGTAGACAAACAAGCTTTTCTGAGATCATAGCCAATAGCTTTATTAACATTTTGTGTGAACATCTCCACCATTTGTTTTTGCGGGATCTCACAAGAGCATCTGCTAGCTAAGTTTCTCCATCTCTGTAAAAATGTTGCGAAAGATTCTCCTTCCTTTTGTTTCGTATTGCACAAGGTAGTAACTGAGACATCTGTTTCAATGTTGTAAGAGAAATGCTGAATGAATGCCTCTGCTAAGTCACCCCATGACTTAATACCGGGAGGTAATTGAGAAAACCATTCCATCGCTTGATCTCCTAAGCTCTGTGGGAACAACCTCATTAAGTATGTTTCTTCTGCGGCTACCTCAATGCAAGCTGTGAAGAATTGTCTTATATGTGCCTTGGGGTCTCCTCTCCCTCTATATTTGTCAAATTTTGGTGTTACAAAGTGTGGAGGAAACGGAGGCATTGGAATGCTCTTATCGAAGGGATAAGGGCATATATCTCTCATAGTATATGTGGGTTTTGATGTGCCCATGTTTTCCACTTTCTTTTGTAGATCTCTAATTTGTTGCTCCAAATTATTTTTGGGAGGAGATGGATTTCTTGTAGCATATCCCATGTTTGAAACACCCATTTGAGGAGGAACTTGTTGCATATATGGATGATACTGATCGTAGACATGTCCATATGGAGGTCTATATTGTTGCGACATATATGGAGCACTTGGCATAACTTCTTGTTGAGGGACCCCATATCTGTTTTGCGTATACAAACCATATTCAACAGGTCTTTCATTTTCCATTGTGTTGCCCCCAATTTTGACATGGGGTCTCCTTGTGTCAAAATTTTGAGGATGTCCTTGTGTATCCACTTGTCTTAATTGATCCATACCTTGAGCATGTGTTTGAGCATAAGGCCTCCATGATGGTCTTTGAATGTAAGTATCATATGTTTGAGCTTGTGTATGTGGGATTGCTGGTTTTTGAAGCAAAACTGATGGTGACTCAGGCATCATATTCAGTCCTCTATTTCCTCCACTATTTGGTCTCCTTTGATCCATGTTGGATTGAGTTTTTTGTGAGGGTCGACTTTCCATAAGTTGAGATAAGTCAAAATCATGTGGTATTTTGGCTCCACTTTGTGCCATCATGTTTAAAAAGTATTGACGATCTCTCCTCATTATCTCTTCAACCAATCTATTGAATTGAGGATCCATTATAGATTCTTGTATGTCTGTTGATAGTATTGAAGAATTGTCCACGGTGTCATTGTGTGTAGCATTGTTGTTTATAGCATTTGCGCTTTCCACATTTGGATTGTTTCTATAAACATTCATGTCTGGTAATGTAGTGTGCTCGGGATTGTAGAATAGATCATTGTCATACTCATAAGAACTCATGTTTGCGGATTCTTGAGCTTCTTTAGCTATTCTCCTAGATTTTTGAAGGCGGGTTTCAACCATGAACTAGGTGTTTGACCAATATGTGAGAGACTAGATGAAAATGGAAAAAGAGTATGGAAGACCAAGAGTTGTATGGAGTGTAAATGAATCTTGAGGTGTACTTGCAATGTCCAAAGTGTAAGACCAAGTATGTAAGTAGAGTAGGTGTGACTTCCAAAGAGAGGATAGTTTCTCTTGATGAGGTAAGCTGACCTTGACTCTAAGTAAGACCAAATGAGACCCAAAGGTAAGAAACTTTGATGAGGGACCACTTAGCAAAGTGTAGTAGTATGTAGTGTGTTGACAAAGTATGATGAGGACAAGCAAGTGACCTTTTGACTCAAGTTTAGACAATTGTGAATGTAAAATGAGGTATGAAGCAATGATGGACTATGTAAGACCTTAGAATAGGCTGAATGCTAGATTAAACCTGAAGAGACAACCTAGGAAGCTCAAGTATGCCGAAACTGATTTTCTTTTTTTGCTTCACTGTTAAAATTTTCAAATCCTGACACAGACGCCTCTGTATACTTCACAGACGCGGTTTTAAGACACAGACGCTACTCTGTTTGATGCAGACGTGATTCTGAGATTTTCCTGTTGATGTTTGCTGGGACTGTAAGAGTTTTTTTTTTTTTTTGCAATTGTGGACACAGACGCGCCTGTATACTTCACAGACGCGATTCCCAGACACAGACGTGTCTCTGTTCGACACAGACGCTGATAAAAACACAGACGCTATTCTGTACTTCACAGACGCGCTAATCCGACACAGACGCGGTTTGAACAGACACAGACGCGTTTCTGTAACCTTAGTGCAATCTTTCCTATCTGTGAATTTGTTTTGCTGTGACCAAATCTGATTGTTCGACTGTTTTTCGTGACAAGAGGACACAATGTTGATGACTCAATGTTTGCAGACTGCTTAGACTCCAAAAAGTGTGTTGTTTGATGTAAAAAGTTTTTTGCATACACTTGAAGATACAAAAGACACAATGTTTTGCTATTTGGTCTTGATTGTTTGAATGTTTAACATAAGTCAAGCACAATTTTTATGGCTGGCCAAGACAATAGTTGTTGATCCCACATAGGGTTTTACCCCCGAGGCTACGCTATTCAAAGCGGATACTTAGATGCTTGACCTCACTGGCTCCACCCTCGGCACTCACTTCTCGGGTCAGCCAAGCATCAGTCCCCATGAAAACTCCCCATGGCGAACTTTGTATCTCTACTAAGAACCGTATGTGTGTGGGCCGCTACCAGAGGTCCGACCTCCTGCCTCAACAACTAGAAGGATTTGGGCATCTAAAACAAAGAGGTGCTAGTAAGGGCATCCGCTCGTGTGGCCATACATGCAGCACTTTCAGCTCTGTAAATACAGAAGGCTCCCAGCCGATAGGGGTTACGCCCTACAAATGATCAAATAAATTTGATCAAACGGGTTTATGGGGAGACATAGTGTCGGTATGAACTAATCAGCACACGTTATTCATAGTTTTCACCATGAATACATTTGATTATAGTGGTTTGGATGAGGTGGGTTTTCCTCGCTACCACTTGGGTCGTTCTCTTCTCACTAGTAGTCCTAATGACCACACGGGAAGACAGGCCCTCTAAAGATTAAACAAAAAGAGCCTATTGCTCAAGACACAAAAGACAATGATTCAATTTTAGTGCACCAATTGAAGTGTTTGCTAAGCTATGAAAACAAGGCACACAATAAAAATTACAAAACCCTAAGGCCTTGCAACAAAATTGTTAGTAGTTTGGGTTGTTTCAAATGATAACCCCTTCTTGCAAGCACACAAGTTAGGTAAATTTTAGAAAACCCAAAAAGACTTTGTGAAAAGGGGCCTTCAACAAAAACGTTTTTTGCCTTCAAAGCAAGCTGCACAAACCAAGTTAGCTAGATCTGCAAAGGTTAGCCGAAAATAAACCAGATCTGAAACCCTAAGTACAAAATCCGAAAACCCGAATCAAAGAAACTTGAAAAATTTGCAAAACAGAAAGCACAGACGCCTTTATACCAGACACAGACGCGTCTGAACTACACAGACGCGGTTCTGTAGTTCACAGACGCGATTAAATGTCACAGACGCGACTCAAGAACGCAGACGCGATGAGATCCGGCACAGACGCGGTTAAAATTCGCAGACGCGATTCCAGAAACCTGCAAAAAAAATAAAAATCTGGCAAAAACACAGGCGCGATTAATGATATCACAGACGCTTTTGAAACACAAAAACGCGATCCGAACACTCGCAGACGCGGAAAAAACCTAAAATGTCGTCGAAATCGTCCGATCTGCAACTTCAAAAATGCAAAATCTGCAACAAAAATGTTAAATGCAAAGGGACAAGAGTCCCACCGGGCGTGCCAAAATGTTTATGGTGAAAATGGATAACAATGATAACAATATTGAAAGGCTAAATGAATCCAACCACTAAACCCTAGCCTAACAATGAACAAAGATCCACCATAACATATGAAGATAACCTAAGACAATGAAAATAACTCAAAATCACAAAGATTATACCATCACATGTCCAATAGGGTTTTGATCTCTATTCTTCCTATCTCCATTGATCTTGCTTGATATACTTGCTCTCAGATTTTTATATGCACAAGAGCTCAACAAAGAACGGAATGTGGTTGCAAGTGGAATTGTAGTGTAGCCAAGTTGCATGAAAGATCATTAGGATGTGTCATTAGGCATTAGGGTTTGACAATGAAGAAAGCATCTCCTTAAATAGAAGACACAATAAGAAATGGAGGGTTAAGATTGAGAGGTGTAAAAAGAGAGGTCGGCTAGGATTAGAGGGTAGGTAGAGGAAATAGTAAAATAATGAAAGAGGTAGGTAGTGTAGGAAATAAGAGATGAATCACATGTGTCATGTGTAGAAAAAGATAATGAATTAATTAAATAAATAAAGATTTATTTAATTAATAGAAGAAGTAGGACAATTAAATAAATAAAATATTTATTTAATTTAGGAAAGGGATAATTTAAATAAATAAATGTATTTATTTAAATGAGAAATAAGGCTAGAAGAGGATAAATGAATTAATTAAATAAATAGAAATTTATTTAATTAATAGAAGAATTAGGCTTAGATAATTAAATAAATAAAATATTTATTTAATTAAACATGACAATTTTGAGTGTCTACACTTACAGATGGTGCATATGACATTTGTTACTTTTTCCATCTCAAATGGACTAAACCGGTTGTTGTAGGGCCTTTGCTAGTTCATATTTCCCCAGTTATCACAATTTCTCATCCAGTTACCATTTGGTCTTGGATGCATGTGAGGCACAGAATAATTTGCTCCATATCTGCATTCAACTGATCTATGTCCATACATTTTGCATGTGAAGCAATGACCTTCAAATTTCTTAGACACATACTTAGCATTAGTATTGTAGCTTGCATTTCTGTTAGGTTTGTCTCTACAAATATTTGCAGTGTGACCAAGTTTATGGCAAACAAAACAAACAGGTTTGAAAACCTTCTTACCAGTGGGATTTTTGGCCTTATGAGTGTTGCTCTTTGTACCAGATGATTCTTCTTTCTTAGATGTGTTAAAGCCAAGTCCATAGGTATCACCTTTCATCCTTTGTGATTGGATTTGTTCATCTAGCAAGGTAGAACTCTTGTTGAACTTTTCCAGTTTCTCATTAGCTTCGGTGAGCTCCCTGGTGAGATCTTCATTATGTTTTGACAGGATCTCTCTCAGAGATGATGCTAGTTCAAGATCTAGTTGTAAATTCCTTTTTTCTTCTCTTTCTGCAACCAAATTATCATGCATAGTGACATTTTCCCACTTGATCTTGGCAATCTCTTGATCTCTTTCCTTGATAAGATCTTCAATTTTTCTTCTGGCTTCTAGTTCCTGACTCATGTGGATAGTTAAAATTTCTAACTCTCTCCTCAGATTTAGTTTTTCACCATTTAACTTTTCAACTTCCTCGGCTAAAGCATCAATATTGGCCTCATCTGAAGAACTGTTATCAGATATTTCCAACAATTGTTCAGTTAGCTCTCTCCTTTTGACTTGTGAAGCTTTCAATTTGACCCTTAGGGTTTCAAGTTCATTTCTAATAGCTTCAAGCTCTCTAGCCATCTTAGAGTATCTCATGTCCCCCATGGTAGTTTCAAGGCTCCCTTCTAAGCGATTAGGCTTTAAAGAATTTAGGCTTTGATACCAATTGATGGACTTGAAAAGAATTGATAGAGGGGAGTGAATCAGTGTCACCAAAAATAAAACTACTTCAAACACTAACAGGTAGATAAACTTAACAAAACTTTTAAACACAATGCATGCAATCCAAAATGATATAACAACATCCACAATAAGTAAAACATCCACCATAACACAAGTGTTTGTATATGGAAAACCTAAATAGGTAAAAACCACGGTGAGATGGAACTCATAAGTTAACTATCTGCAGTAATAGATAACTAACCGGTTAAGATCTACAAAGTGCTCTGCCAGGAGCAAATCTTGATAGAGATCCCAAACCTTGATTAAAAGCTATATCTTGTAAAAGGTAGTACCCTATTAGGAGTAACCTCGATAGAGGATTTCTGAATCCAAACTAATGGATCACCTTGTTTTGAGGATTTGAACAATGAAGATTGTTAGATCTTACCCGGTTAGGGGATTTTAATTCTGTTGTAATTGTTAGAAGATAATTGGATTTGTTGATCTATCTAAGTATCACAATACTTGCTTGATCAGATCCTTTTAAGCGTATTCAACACTGCTTTTCAACATACTCTGCAACTTAACTCTTTTGTCTTTGCACATAACATATCACTTTCGCTCATCCAAAATAATTCATTGTGATGTCAATATAAAGACATTTAGATTTCATGTTGGTCTCAAGAAATCATAACACAATTTCCTAGGTGCGGTGTATCTAGTCAAGTGATCATAACTCATCACAAAAATACCGCCAAAACTTGTCAGTGGTGATAAATCATCACACAATATACGAATACCGGTTGGAACACTTAATACCAGTTAGAGTTAAACCGCTTGTCCTTGATGCTTCTGAGAGTCTACATTGGATCTTCATGTTGATGCTGAGACATGTATAACCAAGTGGTTATCTCCATGCATATATCGGTTGTCACCAAATACTGGTTAGAAATGAACCTCTAGTATATCGGTTGTAGTATAAACAACTTGAAGTCATACCGGTAGACAATATAAACATATGTGTGTGTATGTGTTTCATCAATGACAATATATGATGAATTCATTACAATCATCATCAAGCCAACATGTGCATCTTGCAATCAATCAATCTCTAACTATTCTAATCTAAACACTCACAAAGTTTAGACTAGGGTTTGGTGGCAAAATGCCAAACTAACTCCTCTAACCTCGCCCCTTTGGAATCTAATGGTCATTGAAAACCAATGACTAGATTGCAAATTAGGACCTCATCTATGCAACACCCTAGAAAATAGAGGGTTTTGGACCTGCAGGGGGTAAAATGACAATATCTTCCTTCAAACACCACTTCGAGAGGTCAAACTAGGTTCATTTGAAAGGTAACTTGGTCCTCTTTCCTACCAAGCCAAAATTTCATGAAAACATTCAATTTCTTGTATAGACAGTACGGAATTGTAACACAATTATGGAAAAATCAGATTTGTTCTATTCACTTTCTCCACCAAACTTTGCAAAACTTTCCAACAACCTTCCCAATGGTTGTTCAAACATATATAGACCCTCCTCAACATCCATAACCAACTTTTGAATCGTTATGAACGTTGGAGAGGTAGTTGTCATTCTACCAGCAACTTTTCAAAGTTGCTTGACAATAAAATGCAACAATTTTGCAACTTTTGTAACTTTAATCGCTAAACACTTCGACCTTGTCAAACACATCCAAGGTCATCATTAGGAACCTAAGACAACATTCTAGGTCCATCAAACACAAAAATTCATAATTCAAGCCCACATGGCCTAATAGACCTCTAAGCTTATATATGCACCTGAGAGGTTATTGACCACACAAAAGGGCATTTATTACATCAAGGGTGATCTTTGAGATCCAGCCCATTATTGCAACAAAATAAAACATGAGACACTCACTAGACAACCCTAAGTCATAAAAACATTATGAAAAGCAGAGGTGCCCTGACCATACTCCCCGGGCCAAAGAAACTCAAGTCCCTTGAGTTGGAATGTCTACAAATTTGACTCCTATCTTCTCAATAGCCTCAGCAGTCATCCATGTAGCATCTTCTAATGGTTGGCTCCTCCATTTGACTAAGTACTCCAAATAAGTCTTCCTCGTTTTCTTGCTAACCCTTTGATCCAAAATACATTCAATCTCGGGTTTGAGTTGTATGGGAAGTCCTTCCATCATGTCTGCAGTAGGTGAATCAAATTGGCATGCATCACAAATATTATCAATAAGACCTTTATATGCATATATATCAAAGATATTGAATATAGGAGATAGTCCCACATCTGGGGGTAGGTCTATTTTGTAGGCATTGGTCCCACATATTTTGAGGACCTTGAAAGGACCTATCTTTTTCATTAACAGCTTGGTGTATTTCTCCTTAGAAAGTCTCTCTTTGTTGAGGTGAGTCATCACCATATCTCCTACCTTAAACTGAACATCTCTCCTTTTTATATTTGTTGCTTGCTTGTATTTCTCAGAGGTGTGAATTAGTTTGTCTCTAACTTGTTGGTGTATATCCTTCATGACTTCAACAAAGTCATCTGCCTGAGCACTCCTTCTATCAATATTATTCACATCTCTAAGTTCAAGAACACCCATGGGATATGTGCCATACATAATTTGGAAAGGACTTAACCCCGTACTTTTGTTCACAGAGTCATTATAAGAAAATTATGCCTGTGAAAGAATGGTATCCCAAGCAATTCCATGATCCTTGGTCAAGCACCTTAACAAGTTTCCAAGGGACCTATTTATTACCTCAGTCTGCCCATCAGATTGAGGATGATAAGAAAAAGAGAAAGACAAGTTAGTCTCCAACTTATGCCACAAAGTTCTCCAAAAATGTCCTAAAAATTTAGGATCCCTATCCGAGATAATACTCAAGGGTAACCCATGAAGTCTAACAATCTCCTTGAAGAATAAACCTACAATATTAGAAGCATCATGTGTAACCTTGCATGGCAAAAAGTGTGCCATCTTTGAAAACTGGTCCACCACAACATATATGTTGGCATACCCTGATTTAGTCCTAGGAAGACCTAATACAAAGTCCATGCTAACCAAATCTCAAGGTTTTCTAGGGATTGGTAAAGGATTATAAATATCTGCATTTGAACTTGTGGCTTTAGCCCATTGACACACTACACATTCTGAAAAAAAATTCCTCACATCTGATTACATTCTTGGCCAAAAATAGAATCTTCTAACCAACTCAAGTGTCTTATCAAGTCCAAAATGTCCTGATAAACTCCCACAATTCTTTTCTTTGACAATATTCTACCTCATTGAGCAATTAGGAATATAAAGTTGACTACCTTTGAAAAGTAAACCTTCTTGAAGCATATACTCAGAAAAATCAGTATGGTACCTTTCATTCATAGCTTGACAAACCTCATAAGCCTCCTTGAAATATGCTTCCTCTTGGTACATATCCTTCATAGCAGTAATCCCCATGCTCTCCAATTGAATATCTTGGATTACCAAGTTCCTCCTACTAATAGCATCTGCAATTTTATTTGTCACTCCTTTCTTATTCTTGATAGTGAATGTGAAATCTTGAAGGTACTCTATCCACTTCATCTGCCTGTGATTTAGTTTCTCCTACCTGTTCAAAAAGCTTAGAGCATGGTTGTCAGTATATACAACAAATTCCTTAGGCAATAAATAATGCCTCCACTTCCTAAGAGATTTCACCATAGCATACATCTCTAGATCATAGGTTGAATATTTTTGTTTTGCTTCATTTAACTTCTCACTGAAAAAGGCCACAGGTCTACCCTCCTGACTCAAGACTCCTCCTATAGCCTTCTTAGATGCATCACACTCAATAGTGAAAACTTTATGAAAATTAGGTAGGATTAAGATGGGTTGCTCAATAATTTTTGTTTTCAAGAACTCAAAAGACTTATTAGCTTCATCATTCCAAGAAAATTGACACTTTCTTCCACCCTTGGTGGTATCTATCATAGGTGCACTAACCCCACTAAAATTATTAATAAACTTTCTATAAAATCTTACTAAGCCATGGAAAATTTTTACCTCACTTGCAGACCTAGGTGTTGGCCAATTGAGGATGGCCACCACCTTAGATGGATCCATTCTCATATTACCTTTGGAAATAACAAATCCAAGAAACACTAGTTCTTCCTGCAAGAAAACACATTTGTCCAAGTTGATCTTCAGCTGCTCCTCATGCAACCTTTTTAACACCAAATCCAAGTGCATTAGATGTTCATTTCTATCTTTACTAAAAATCAGTATACCATCCAAGTATACTACCACAAAATGATTGATAAAGGGCTTAAGAACCTCATTCATTAACCTCATAAATGTGCTAGGGGCATTGGAAAGCCCAAATGGCATTACCATCCACTCAAATAAGCCTTCATTGGTTTTAAATGTTGTCTTCCATTGGTCTCCATCTCTGATCCTAATTTGGTGATAACCACATTTCAAGTCTATCTTGGAATAGTGCTTGGCCCCTCGTAGACAATCCATCAAATCCTCTATTCTTGGCATTGGGAATCTATATCTTATTGTTATCCTATTAATAGCCCTAGAATTTGTACACAACCTCCATGTTCCTTCTTTCTTAGGAGCTAGCACTGTCGGGATTGCACATGGACTTATACTCTTCCTAATGAACCCTTTCTCTAGCAATTCTTGGATCTATCTTTCAACTTCTGCATTTTTCTCAAGGGCTAGTTTGTAGGCTACCTTATTAGGCAATGTAGCACCTAGTATAAAGTCAATGCAATGACTAATTTCCCTTTGAGGAGGTAAAGTATTTGTGGTACTATTTGCAATTATTCCCTTAAATTTATCTAGCAGATCTTGAACCTCCTTAGGGCCTACTTTCCTCTTTGCCTCTTGACTCTTAGGATGCTTCTTATGTTCATCCTTAGGCTTGAAAAATATTGCAAAGCAAGGGTTATCTTCCTCCTTCAAGACCTTCATGAACTCCTTCTCATCTACTAGCATGACACTAGTCACAATATGCTTATCCTTACTGTCATCCGAGAGAGGGGTCATGGTGAAGTTCTCTCCATTTTTGGTGATGGTATAGACATTCTTCCTACCTTCATGCCTAGCATCTACATCATATTGCCAAGGCCTTCCAAGTAACAAATGACAAGCATCCATTTCTACCACATCACACAACACTCTATCTTTGCATTCGCCAATTGAAAAGTCTATCCAAACTTACTCACTAATCAAGGCTTGTTGACCTTTGTTCAACTAGGACAACTTATAGGGATGGGGATGAGGTAATCTTTGCAAGTTAAGTTTAGTAACCATTTCAATAGAAGCTATGTTATCTGTGGACCCTAAATCTATAATGACTTTGCATACCTTGCCTCGTACCTTGCAAGAGGTTCTAAAAAGAGATTTCCTCTGAGGGGGTTCTTTGGTGGTTGGTATCTTCAAGAGGGTCCTATTAATCATCAAGAGTTCTCCTTGCTCAAGATCTGCAGACTTTGAGGTTGATGTGTGCTAGGAGGTCATACTTTGACTATATTCTTCTTGTATTAGATGTCCTCTTCTATCACCTCCTTGGCTACTATTGCTTAGCTTCTCTGGACACCTAAATGATTGATTCCCAACTTGGTTGCATTAAAAACACCTACCGGTGAAGACACTAGGTCCTCTTCCACCAAATCTTCCTCTACCATTCCCCCTTCTTCCTCTAAAGTTACCTTTGTTCCCTAATTCTCCTTCATGTTCATGATGATTGGACTCTCCTTATGGTTTAGGAGATGGTCCCCTACCATTGAATCTGCCCTTACCTCTAAACTTTGCACACCTTCCTCTATTATTGTGCTCTCCTCTCCTCTTTTGCTTCTCCTCAATTCCAAGTGCCATTTAATAACACTTGTGCACTAATTCAGGATTAAACAAACTTAGTTCATCTTGAATGCTGAACTTAAGGCCATTCATGTACCTTGCTAGCTTTTGTGTCTCACTTTCTGGCATCTTTGCCTTGAGTGACATCTGGTGGAGCTCCTCGGTTTAGGTACTAACATCTAAATCCCTTTGCCTTAGGTTTTGTAATCTCTTGTGTAAGATGATCTCATAGTCCTCAAGCACAAATTGTATTTTGATCTCTACCACCATCTTTTTCCATGAAGTCATAGGCTTCTTTCCTTCGTCATCTCTTTCATTTTGCAGGAAGTTCCACCAACTCAGAGTTGGACCCTTCATTTTGGATTTAGCTACCTTCACCCTTTGGTTATTAGGTACCTCCTTGCATTAAAAATAATTCACCATTGCTTCTATCCAATCCATACATTCTTTTGGATACATTTTCCCAGAGAATGTAGGTAGTTGCTCTATTGTCTCTTCTTCCCACCCTATTAAGGGCTTCAACAAATTGTCTTTGGTCTGCCGGTATCTCTTGTCTCTCTTCTTCCTTTTCTCTTTCTCCATCAGAGGCTGATGTAACTTCTTTGTCTACTTGTTCTTTCTTCAACTTCTCTATCTCCTCCTCCATCTTTTTATTCTTGGTTGCCTACTCCCTCACTATCTTAGCCAACTCCATGTTTGTCATAGGTCTAGTGGGGATCTCCTTACTATTCACTATTGTGTCTTCCATTTATTTATCTTTCCCAAGGTTCTTCTAAGGATCTGATACCACCTGATGCAGAGGTAGCAGTAGTAGGGTGGCAAAACCCCCCCCCACACACACACACCTTTTGCTCCTTCTATCTCAAGCCCTTAAAGGCTTCAACACACACCAGACTCAAAATTGAACTTTTACCCCTTACAAGGGTTGGTACTCACCTTCACAATGTTCTTAGGTCCTAACAAGACCTTTCACAACCTTCTTGGTTCACAAGGGCAATAGCTTTGCTCATTACCCCTAATCACACCTACCTGGCTAGTAGCCCTATTTTCTAGCCTTTTTGAACTTTACTCCAAAAAGTGCCAAACAAGATCCCCAAACAATTTTAGTTTCCAATACCCTTTTTGAACCTCTATCAGAATCCAAAGAATCAGAACCCTAACTTGCTCCAGCACTCCTAGACACCTACTTGTGTCACAGACCTAATTGATCAAGTTAGGCCTGGTTTACAAAGGAGGTGTAAGTGAATAGGGTCACAAGAAGGATCCAATTCTTCAGAGGGCCTGTCCGATGTCCAACTACACCAATTCAATCATCTAACTCAATTTCCCATTGTTGTGCATCTTGCAATCAATCAATCTCTAATTGTTCTAATCTAAACCCTCACAAAGTTTAGACTAGGGCTTGGTGGCAAATGCCAAACCAACTCCTCTGGCCTCACCCCTTTGGAATCTCATAATAAACCCTCCTAACTTGCATTCTACCAATGGTATGGAAAACCAATGACTAGATTGCAAGTTAGGATCTCATCTATGCAACACCCTATAAAATAGAGGGTTTCAGACCTACAAGGGGTAAAATGACAATATCTTCCATCAAACACCACTTTGAGAGGTCAGACTAGGTTCATCTGAAAGGTAACTCAGTGCTCTTTCCTACCAAGCCAAAATTTAATGAAAACATATAATGTCTTGTAAGGACAGTATGGAATTGTAACATAGTTCTAGCAAAATCAGATTTGTTCTATTCACTTTCTCACCAAACTTTGCAAAACTTTCTAAAAACCTTCCCAATGGTTGTTCAGACATATATAGACCATCCTTTATGTCCATAACCAACTTTTGAATCATTATGAATATTGGAGAGGTAGTTGTCATTCTACCGGCAACTTTTCAAAGTTGCTTGACAACAAAATGCAACAATTTTGCAACTTTAATCCCTAAACACCTAGACCTTGTCAAACACATCCAAGGTCATCATTAGGCACCTAAGACAACATTGTAGGTCCATCAAACACAAAAATTCATAATTCAAGCCCACGTGGCCTAATAGACCTCTAGGCTTATATGTACACTTGAGAGGTTATTGACCACACAAAAGGGCATTTATTACATCAAGGGTGATCTTTGAGATCCAACCCATTATTGCAACAAAAGAAAACACAAGACACTCGCTAGACACCCCTAAGTCATCAAAACACTATGAAAAGCAGAGGTGCCCTACACCAAAGTGGTACTGAATTGAAATTGTAGACACCTAAAATTAATTAAATTGATATTTAATTAATTTAAGCCTCTCCACATAATTAATTTAATTAATTGTGTTGATCTTTATTCCTCTTAAACTAAATTAAACCTTATTTAATTAATTTTATCATTGCAACCTTATAATCAATTTATCAAAATTGATTATTCCCCTTTTTCTTCTAAAATCATTAATTCTTCTAAATTCCTCTTAGTTAATTAATTATAATTAATTAACTTAAGTCATGTGATTCCTACAAATCACTTTTCTTAATCCTCACTTAGCCTAATTAATTCTTCCATAATTATTCTTATCATTATCCTCCAATTTAAAATTCCTCCACTCATTATCTATCCTCATGTCACATCCTCCTAACTTTCCTTCTTGCACTTTAATCACCCATTAAGCCACCTAATCAATCTCCTTAATCATTTGCGCATTCCTAATCACCTTGATCCTTTCAAAGAAATTCAAATTCTTTGAATCTCCCCATGCATCCTCTTCCCAAGGAATTTTTAATTCTTTTATCCATTTATTATTCCCACACATCCTCTTATTTTTAATTCCTCCTCCATTCCCCCAAGGAATTTTATATTCCTTTTCTCTTCCCAATGTACTTGGGAGCTCTTGAGAGGTGTGGAGACAAGAAATACCTTTATAAAGGCATTTCTCTTGGTCTCCACACCTTGTCCACTCAATCCTCTCCTTCATTTCAAATCAATCTCAACCCTTCATCCCAAATCAATCTTGGCCCTCCATTTTGGCCTCCTCCAATATATAAATTGGAGTCTCCTCTCCTCACAAATCATCCACTTCTCATGCATTGTCATGCTATCCATTTTAGTCCCAAGATAACATCCAAAACATTCCCTCATCTAAGCCAAATCCCTCTCATCCATCATCATCATTCAAATCCAATCCAAATCCAATCTCGTTGTGTAGTGGAGAGCAATCCACAATCCACCATCAAAGGAGTAAATCAAGTAGAGCAACAAGGGCGCCTCTACTTCATCAAGCTCAATCTGAGGAAGAGTAGAAGCTAGGTATAATGGTTTATTTATGTATTTGAATACATTATTTTGTGTTTTATTTGGTTTATACACTAACCATTAGGCTTTATATTTTCCCCTCTTCATTTTGGCATGCTTGGTGGGACCCAGGTCGCTTTTAGCTAATGATTTTTGTGGTTTTTCAAGAATTTTCTTCACAGGTTAGCGGATCGACGTCTGCATCTGCATTTCAATGCCTCCTCTCTTCTATTTTGATGTCTCCTCTTTAGTCCTTCAACGTCTTTGTTTAAATTTAAATTTTCCAGCTAACCTTTTTTTTTTGAATTTTTTCATTAAAAATTGTAGATCAACGTCTATGCATGCCTTGATTCATAGATCAACATATGAACATACCTTCCACGTATGAGCATAGTTCAATTCACATATCAACGTATGTGCATGCCTTCAATGTATGAGCATAGTTCAATCCATAGATCATTGTATGCGCATACCTTCAACGTCTCCGCCTGGATGCTTTTCCCGCTTGTTTTTTAAATTTTAAATTTTGAATTTTTGAATGCTAACTTTCTCTGTGCAGGGCCTCAATCAATGTCTGTGCAAACATTTCAACATCTGTGCCTGCACTTCAACATCTCTACTTTAAGTGCTTGTTTTCAAATTTTTAGTAACTTTTCTCTGTCCTTGCAGCTTTTTTGCATATCCAAGACAAAATCAGACTACTAACACTCTTTTGCAGGACGTTTTGTTGAAGACCATCATCTTTTCCACTAGATTTAGTTTCTTTTTCTTGCGTTCTAGATTAGCAAAAATCTTTCATTTGGGCCTAAAAAAACATGTGTATTTTGTGTTTGGTGCACTTGCACATTTTGTATGGTGGACCCACCGTCACACCTATTATCCTCTCTCCTCACCTTCGCGAACCTTGGGTGATGAGAAAGGTGATTGACAACACCCGCATTTTTCTTTTGTATTTGAGGGCTATTCTTAACTGGGGATTTCATCACCTCACAAGGATAGCTTGAATTGGGACACGTCAGGGATATCAACTCTCCCAGTGCGATCTCAAGTGGGTTTTCTAAGTCGCTATATAAATAAGTCGGTCATGCAGCAGGAGTGCTAAGTGAATTCTATGTATGTGGGAGCCCTCCCTGCACCAATAAGCTCAGTTAGAGCCTTAAGTGGCTTTCTTAAAGAATACATCGTTAGATTGGTGATCCCTCAGAAATTACACTAGACACCAGTTTTAGTAGCCAAAATCCCACATTCATAGTACAGGGGATGCGGATCGTACCCCGAAGTTACCTCTCATGTACCCACTTAGGATGAGATAGGAATTCCCCATATCATAGATCCTCGAATCTTTGGGGTAAGAGAATTTGGTATGCCCAAGAAGTGAGTGCACTATAAGGGGGAGTCGGTGCTACCAGAATCTCTATATGTCCGCTTGTTTGAGGTATCGCTTGTGCGAGAGACCTATTGAATGGTTTCCATCTTCCAACCTAAGTTGTATATCTGATGCATGTCTTCATCTTGTACAAAACCAGTGAAATTTTGTTTGGGCTAATCTAGGCCCCCTTCACTTTCACACGTGTCATATAGTGTTCCCTTGGCCAATGTGCTTGTCATTGTTTGATTTATCTTGCCAAGAGTAGATAACATCCAAAGCATTCCCAAATTTTACCAAACCCTTAAATCTTCACTTTGTCATTATCAAACTCTATTTCGTCACCTCCATTTGAGTCAAATCCCCAATCAATTTTTATCCATCCAAACGATCATCAATCCCCAACTAATATCTCTATCCAATCATCAATCCAGTCTCGGGTAAGCTTCCCCTTCTTCTTCCTATCATCAATTCATTCTATCATAATAATTTTCATTCCATCCTTAAAGACTTAGCACATTAACCTAATCAAATCTCCAAAATCCCAATTAATCCTAATCAATCCAATCAATCAAATTATCCAATCAATCAATCAACCTCATCCTAAGGTCGACAGTTTGTGAAAGTTTAATTTAGACCTTTATCTTTAATAAATCAATCAATTAGCTTTTGTGCTTGGGAAATAATCTCCCCCGAGTACCTTTTCTTAATCATTTTGGGTTGATCAAAACCCTAAACCTTTTACCCTCTTTTACTTACGAACATAAGGCTATCCTAAGTAGAATAAGGCTTGATCAATTGCATCTTAATCCAAGGGTCTGAATTTTACCTAGCTTGGTTGTCACCTTTCTTTGCACGGTTAACATCATTAATTCCCATCTAAGTCCTAATCCAAGGGCTAAGGTGTCATTTTAAACTAAGAAGTCTTTTCCTAATCCAAGGACCAATCCAATCCAATCAAATCAAACCCAATCCAATCCAGGAAAATTAAATCAAATCCAATCAATCCTTAATCAAATCTGAAGTTGCTAAGTTCTAGTCCTCATCTTGATCTAACATCATCCCATCACCTTTCTTGACCAAGTCAAATTCAATCAATTCCAACTTATCACCCCTATTCTCAACATTTTGAGGTTACCCTTGCATGGTCTACACACGCTCACAAAAAGAAAAGTTGGCAGCCCAAAATCCACATTCAAACATCATGGGTTGGTTTGAATAAATGGTTATGGAAGTTAAAGGATCACCTTATCAACCATGCTCATCCAACTCATACATGCCTCAAAGTTATCCAAATTCTTCCTATTCATGTCTCCCACCCCAACTCACTTACCAAGTCAATCCCAATTCATCTCACATTATTATTCTTCCCCTACCTTTGACAAGGGAAATCCATCTTATCCCCCATCCATGTCTTTGTATCATCCCTCATCCATATACAACTCCTATCCAACATCTATACCTCCATCTTCTCCCCCATTCACATCCCAATCCAATTTTCCATCCAATCCTAAACCTTCACATAATCCTCATCCTCCAAAATCCACACCATCCCCATCTTCCAAGTCCTTTCTCCGTAATTTTATCCAAGAAATACTAGAAAAAAGATTTAAAAAGCCCCACCTCCAAACAAAGTTGACCAATATCCTCAAGTCCTCCATCCACCTTCATCCCCTCCCTATCAAGACCCACCTCAATCCCCTAAGCTTCATGATACTTCCATCCCCCCATCTATCCAAGTCAAAGAACCCACCCCCTCCTCCATTAAACCATCTCCTCAACCCCAAACATGTAAATTTATTGTTCCAAAGCATGCTATCATAGATTCCTCTCCACCTCAAGATCAAGACACCCCTCCATATCATGATACCTCTACATCTAAAAATCCATGTCTACACTCCACTCCATTTCATGACCGCCCCACTCCATCTCATGATCCCATCCCCTCCACTTAATCTCAAGATCCTATCATCCCTTCCACTCCACCACATCATCCCATCCCAAGCCAAGATCAAATTATTTCTCCATCTCTATGTCATGATCCCAATACCTCTCATGATCCTAATATTCCTCCTAATCCCCACAAGATCCCAATCCTAAACAAGATCCCATCACCCCTAGACAATTCATCCATGGATCCCATACCTATCAACATGGCTCTTCCACCTTCACCCACTCTAGTTTCCTCCAAGAGCTTACAATCCCTTCTACATCACATCCCCCTCAAAATGGACTTGCATCTTGTTTCTAAAATAATAAGTATCTCGTTGGAAAAATAATGTGTGAAAAAACAAATTATGAAGGCAAAGGGTTAGGCCTCCATTAACAAGGCATATTGGAACCCCTTCAAGTCAAAGAAAATGAAAGTTCATATGGCCTTGGATACAAAGCTCATTCTCAAGATGTTGGTATATCTTCTATTCCTCCTAAATCCAAAATCCCTCCGTATAAATAAAAATCACACCATCCCCCATCTTCCACATCCATTTTGGGGCCTTATACCCTAAAGTCAATTCCTTCCTCATCCACATCCAATTTGAGTCCTTATGTTCCAAATCTAGACCCTCCACCCCTTCCATCCATTTTGGATCCTTATATCCCTCCATCCATCACTCCATCACCTCAAATTATCCCTAAGTAAGGTCAACAAAGGCACACATCCTTGAATTCCTTTCAAAATTCCCCCCTCCATCATTCCATCCAGACAACCTCTAATTCATCCAACCTCATCCACCCATATCATTGCTATTGGAAGAAATTTGGATGCCAAATATAAAAAGCATAAAGCCATCAATCCACAAAAATCTGAGGATCAACATGTCCCATCAAAAAGACATGCTCAAGAAAAGAAAAATATGATCCAAAAGAAAGGAAAATCCAAAAGTCCACAAAGGCCCAAAAAGAAAAAATCAAAACTATGTGGATTCCCAAGCTACTCATAGAAAAAATGCACCTCAAAGTAAAATCCAAATTGACATCCAAACTTGTTAATCCAAAATCTCCCTCCACTCATAACTCCTCCAATAATCCATCTAAAAGTTCCTTATCTTCAAAATCTATTTTAGGCCCTTATGCCCTAAAATCAAATATCTCATGTCCATCATCCCCTTCGCCTATTTTGGGTCCTTATGTCCCAAAATCTAGATTTGATCCTCCATCTCATTCAAAATCCTCTTCTCCACAACTCCACCACCCTTAAAGGTGTGTTCCAATGTTTATCTTCCCAATATCCCCATCCACTTTCCACAAGTCTTTCACAACCCCATCCATTATCCAGCATCTATTTTCCATAATCCCACCCCTTTAATTAAAGATTTTTCATAAATCCTTATCCCCCAGGCCCCCTCCATCTTCCATACATTCCATCTCCCCATCTATTTCTACCAACATCTATGAGCATACCTCATGTTATATTGGTTCAATAAATCACATCTTTAAGGGATACTATCCATGTAACTAGATACTTGAGTCCTCCCTCCATCTCCATTTCACACATCCACTATCTTCCACATCCATTTATCCTCATCCTTATCCGTCCAAATTATTCTAAAAAAAAAAAATACAAAAAAATGTAAAGAGAAAAAATCCATCCAATGGTGAAAACCACTTCTTGTGGCACCTTGGGTAAGTACCATGATGAAATCTTGGTAAACAAGTGTCATGCGTAATCCCCTCATACTCTTCATTTCTACACTTGGAGGCAAGCTTCATCCATGTCATCCTACCATCCACATATTCCATATTCCTTATCCACTATCTGCATCCTATATATGTCCATTCTCCTTTCCTATCATTGATCTTGACTATCATATCCATATCCTCCATATCATATCCCTCATCCTATCCAAATCCATTCTCCATCCATACCCTTGACATTGATAAAAATAGAGGCAAAATAATATCCATGCATGCTTTGGATACACACAAGCCTTCATTCCTCTTCCATTCATATCTCTTACACTTTATCTTTCCATCTCATACATTTTTATCCACCATCCTTCCATCCTTAATTGCACTACCTTTAGTGGGGCATTTTCCTCATTTGCAACATAGTTCTTGGATCCTCATTCTACCTATCTTTCATGTTTTACTCCTGCATATCTTATCATCATCCATCTACTTAATCCCTCCATCTCCTATCCAAGCAGTCTCTTCATGCACCCATCCTTTTACCAAGCCTTGGTTCTCCCTTTTCATTAGTTCCAGTCCATTTATCCTATATCCACAATCCCATCCAATCCTATTCAATCATTAATCCCCTTCTCATATCATCCAATCCATTTATGATACCCATCAAACTGAGCTTTCCCATCTGTCTGAGCTTATATTTACTTGCACATAATCCAAACACCCATCCATACTATGCTAATCAAATCCAAGCAACAATCCTCTTATTTGCAGACCCTGCACAAAGACCTGGTCTTTTTCTACCTTTTTAATCTATCCACACCCTGCCCATCGGGATGCATCCTTCCCATGTTTGCCAGTTTATTCAAATCGATGACCTGCCCATCTGGATGTATCCTTCCCATGTTCGACAGTCTATCCATAATCCTAAGTCCTACTCTTGGCAGGAAATATCAGTTGGCCATGTGCATGTTGTTTGCATGATTGGGATTTTTTCTTTGATTTTTATCTTGTGTCCCAGGACTATACCTATTTAGGGCTGCCTTGATCATCCTATATCTCGGTATGTCTTGCTTGGTGTATAATGGGAAATAGTCTTTGTGGTATGGCATGTTTGATGGTTTCTCTTGTACAATCCTACAGTTTTGTATCTGCACCATCATCTATGTTTGCAAACCTGTGTGCATTAAGATACCTATTATTTGAGAGTCTAGTCCACGCATCGAATATTCACAACATCCTAACTCATAGTTAGTGGTGTAGATAGTCTGTTGCAAAATCAAAACTAGGTTTTCTCTCCATAACTACACAACTTAATCATTTGGTTCACTCATCTTTTTCATCCATTTATCTCGGAGACTCCAAACATTCATTTCCCCTTCATCGTTCTTATCCTTTTTACATCATTTCATCCTTAATCCTCTAGTCCTCTAATCCATTTCAAGAGCACAGTCGTGTTCTTAGAACTTGCATGTCCTCTCGAGTGGGCATAAGACTACCTCCTCGTCATCCTTCCTCATCTCACTTATGACTGGGGCATCATGCTACTAGTCCTTATCCTTTCCATCCACTATGTTTTATTCTTCTTTGATATAACATCACTTCATGATGCTATATCAAAGAGGGGGAAAATGTAGACACCTAAAATTCATTAAATTAATATTTAATTAATTTAAGCCTCTCCACATAATTAATTTAATTAATTGCGTTGATCTTTATTCCTCTTAAAATTAACTAAATCTTATTTAATTAATTGCGTTGATCTTTATTCCTCTTAAAATTAACTAAATCTTATTTAATTAATTTTATCATTGCAACCTTATAATCAATTTATCAAAATTGATTATTCCCCTTTTTCTTCTAAAATCGTTAATTCTTCTAAATTCCTCTTAGTTAATTAATTCTAATTAATTAAGTTAAGTCATGTGATTCCTACAAATCACTTTTCTTAATCCTCACAACCTAATTAATTCTTCCATGATCATGCATATCATTATCCTCCAATTTAAAATTCCTCCACTCATTATCTCTCCTCATGTCACATCCTCCTAACTTTCCTTCTTGCACTTTAATCACTCATTAAACCACCTAATAAATCTCCTTAATCATTTGCACATTACTAATCACCTTGATCATTTCAAAGAAATTCAAATCCTTTGAATATCTTCATACATCCTCTTCCCAAGGAATTTTAATTCCTTTATCCATTTATTCTTCTCACACATTCTCTTATTCTTAATTCCTCCTCCATTCCCCCAAGGAATTTTATATTCTTTTTCTCTTCCCAATGTACTTGGGAGCTCTTCCCCATGTACCTTGAGAGGTGTGGAGACAAGAAATGCCTTTATGGCATATCTCTTGGTCTTCACACCTTGTCCTCTCAATCCTCTCCTCCATTTCAAATCAATCTCAACCCTTCATCCCAAATCAATCTTGGCCCTCCATTTTGGCCTCCTCTAATCTATAAATTGGAGTCCCCTTTCTTCACAAATCATCTACTTCTCATGCGTTGTCATGCTGTGCATTTTAGTCCTACGAGAACATCCAAAACATTCCCTCTTCTAAGCCAAATCCCTCTCATCCATCATCATCATTCAAATCCAATCCAAATCCAATCTCATTGTGTAGTGGATAGCAATCAATAATCCATTATCAAAGGAGAAAATCAAGTAGAGCAACAAAGGTGCCTCTACTTCATCAAGCTCAATCAGAGGAAGAGTAGAAGATATAATGGTTTATTTGTGTATTTGAATACATTATTTTATGTTTTATTTGGTTTATACACTACCCATTAGGCTTTAGATTTTCCCCTCTTCAGAAATGTGTTCGTTCTTGAATGCAGTACCAAATTCTTAGAAATATTTATTGCACTGGTATTGTCACAAAAGAGAGAAATAGGTTATCAAATAATATTCCAATGTCCTTCAAATTTTGTTTCATCCATAAAACTTGTGTACAACAAGTAGTAGTAGCAATATATTCAACTTCAACAATAGACAGGGATATTGAATCTTGTTTCTTACTTGACCAAGCAACCAATCGGGGACCAAGGAAAAATGCACCCCCACTTGTGCATTTCCTTTCATTCACACAACCAACCCAATCTGCTTTGGTATAAGCAATAAGAGTGAAACTAGATCTTCTGGGATACCACAATCCATATTCTACTATTCCTTTTAAGTATATGAAAATTCTTTTCACAACAACATGTGTCTCTTTGGGATCTTGTTGGAATCTATCTACAAGACAAACAACATGCATAATATCTGGTCTAGTAGTAGTCAAGTACAATAATCCTCCAATAATTGATCTATATATTCTCTCATCAATCTTCAAAGATTCAACATCTTTTCTCAACTTGTACAACTAGTAGCCATAGGAGTACATACAAATTTGGCATTTTTTCATTCCAAACTTCCTCATCATTTCTTTAACATACTTAGATTGTGAAATGAAGATACCATCATCCTTCTGACTTACTTGTAAACAAAGAAATAAATTCATTTTCCCAATCATAGACATTTCAAATTCTTCTTGCATTTCATCAAAAAAATTCTTGCACATATTATCATTTCCTCCAAAGATTATATCATCTACATAAACAACTATAGTCAAGATGTCATTCCCTTCAACCTTAAAAAAGAGATTGCTATTAGTAGTACCTTTTTGAAATTATTGCTTCAGCAAATACCTATCAAGTCTTGCATACCAATCTCTAGGAGCTTGCTTCAATCCATACAACACCTTCTTCAATTTGCAAACCATATCCAGAGTGTTTGATAGCTTGAATCCTTCTGGTTGTTCTATATACACTTCCTCCTTCAATTCTCCATTTAGGAATGCACACTTCACGTCCATTTAATCGAGCTTTAAATCCTTGTGTGTCACAAAAGCTAAAAACATTCTGATAGCTTCCATTCTTTCTACAGGAGCATAAGTTTCCTCAAAATCTATTCCTTCTACCCATGAGTAGACTTGACATACAAGTCTTGCCTTAATTCTTACTATGTGTCCATCTTCATCCAGCTTGTTCTAAAATACCCATTTAGTTCCTATCACATTCTTGTCAGCTGATCTTGGGACAAGTTCCCAAGTTTGATTCTTCTCAATATGTTCTGGTTCTTCTTTCATAGTTTTCATCCATTGTTGATCACTACAAGCATCTTTTACTATTTTTCAGCTTTGTCTCTAAAATTAAGCATAAGTTCACATGTTCTTCAACAACTTTACTTTTGTGATAACACCTTTGTTCTTGTCTCCAATAATCTATTTCTCTGAATGATTCTTCTGCACATACTCAGATTCTTAGGAGCAATTTTTGGAGCACCTTCCTTGTCATTCTGCACTTATGTTTCTTCAGTCTTTTCTTCTTCTAGTTTATCGACAGACTCATCAGATTTATATTCCATCTCTAAAACTATATTCTTTGGAGTGTCATCATCAACCTTCACATTTGTGGTTTCAACAATTCTTCTTAGTCTTTTGTTATAATATCCGTAAGCTTTGTTTTTAGTAGAATAACCAAGTAATATACCTTCATCAGCTCTTATGTCAAACTTTCCCAAATTTTCTTCATCTCTTCTACTATAACATTTACTTCTGAATACTCTGAAATATTTCACAGATGGAGTCCTTCCATACCATAGTTCATAAGATGTCTTCCAATAATTTCTTCTAATCTACACTTTGTTTAGTGTGTACACTTCAGTTTGTATTCCAGTATATTTTTGGTAGACTTTCTTCATTCATCTTTATTCGAGCAACCTCTTGAATTGTTTTGTTCATCCTTTCACCTACACCATTCTGTTGTGGCGTCCTAGGAGCAAACAAATATCTTCTTATCCCATGATTCTCACAGAAAGTATTGAACTCAGTAGAAGTAATCTCTCAACTTCTATCAGACCTCAAACATTTGATTCTTCTATCTATCTCATTTTCATCCATAACCTTAAATTTATTGAACTTTTCTAGAACTTCAGATTTTTCTCTTAAGAAAGCAACCCAAGTCATTCTAAAGTAATTAACAATTAAGAGCATGAAATACCTGTTACCTTGTTGACTTCTTGTTCTGGTCAAACCATAAAGATCAATGTGCACTAACTCCAACAGTCTAGTAGAAGATTGTTCCTTAACTTTGAAAGTTCTTGTTTGTTTTCCAACTTGACATTCTTTGCAAATCACATTACTAGGCCTTTTAATCTTTGTAAAATCTCTCACATCTTGAATCAAACTAATCCTCACCATAATATCAAAATTAATGTGACACATCCTTCGATACCATAACTAACTCTCATTGATATCTGCCATCAAGCAATATCCGCTAGTAGTACTCAACTGATAAACATTTTCATTTGTCCTCTTTCCTACTACAATCACAATTCTGGACCTTTTTCTGATCTCACAACCATCATCCTAAAAATTCAGATTATATCCATTTCCACACATTTGACCAACACTCAAAAGATTATGATTTAAGCCTTTAACATAGAAAACATTGTCATTATTATGTATACCATCAAAACTTATTGAACCAATTCCAACATTCCTAGGTGTTTGATCATCTCCATATCTAACAACTCCTCCATTAAATTTTTCAATCTTTACAAACCTATTCTTTTCACAAGTCATATGTTTTGAACATCCACTATCAATAATTCATTCATCTTCATCTTGTCTAACATGAAAATCAGACACAACAGTACCTTATGTTTTAGCATCATCTTCTAAAGCTTTATCCTTTACAATTTTCCTAGGGTTAGCAGAATAAGAATCTTCCTTTACTGCTAAGAAAAAACATTTTCTACCTTCATTATCAAATTCATCCTCAAAAATATTTGCATATTCCTTTGTTGGCATTAAAGTTTTCATTAATGTCAACATGTGTCAATCATGTGTGTGTACAGGGCTGATAAATTTGCAAATGAGTGTCATTGATGTCATGGATGTCAACCAAGCAGGTCAACTTGTAGGTTGCAGATGTAGTAGAAGAGATCACAGTGATCAGGTTGATGAATAAGACAGTTTTGTTGTAGACTCCCACAATGCCATATGAAGTGTCTATGAAGCTCCTGTTGGATGTCATGATGCTAGGGTTGTGAAAACAATAAATCATGTATATCGGAAAGACTCCAATATGTTATACCGAT
Organism: Cryptomeria japonica; assembly: GCF_030272615.1. Lineage (NCBI taxonomy): Eukaryota > Viridiplantae > Streptophyta > Pinopsida > Cupressales > Cupressaceae > Cryptomeria > Cryptomeria japonica. The sequence continues at coordinate 553,200,311 of NC_081407.1, read as the reverse complement.
CACATTATGGTCTGATAAATATACATCCAAGTCATATCAGGATAACTCAACTGAAGTGATCATATCGGGATAACTCAGTCGATCAAGTGTTATGCAGGTGATATCTGCTTTGGTGGTTTGATCAGAATAACTAGGCTGATACCGAGTTATGAGGAGGAAATTGCTATCGACGTACGTTAGGCCGATGTCGGGTCTCTTGGAGTTTATGTCATGTTTTGTTGGATCGGGATAGAAATGTTGAATATCAAGGCAGAGCCACACATCGAAATAGTTGGACAAAGGCAAAGTAGTAATTTTGGGTGATACCGATAGAGAAAACTATTTTGATATCACTATATCAGTATAGCTCGGCCGAAACAGAAACTTGAGGTTCTCATCAGAATAATCAACAAAGGCGGAGTAAAAATATTGAGTAATAGCAATAGAGTAACTACTATGATATCATCATATCGGAATAGCTACTGAGGGGGAAATGACTAATTCTCACTATGCTGAGAGACCAAGCTATTTCGACAGAGGAAAATGAAGAGAAGACCCCTTGGTAAGTTTATCAAAATAACAAATGTCGATATGTTGAAGGAATTTGGAGTTGTTCTTTCAAAATTACTATGTCGATGCATGTTCATGTTGGGTCATTGGAATAAGTTTGTATTGATGGTATAATATCCAGAAGTTAATCTGATAGTGTTTGCTATTCCAATGGGTTTGCATTTCGGGTAACCTAATGTTGGCAATTGACACTCATCCCGTGAGTTCAGGTGGTTTTTGGTAGTTGCATATTTGTCTAGGGTTGTCATTGATGGCAACTCTTTGTGGTGATTTGATCTGGCAGTCGTGATTCATCTTATCTGAAAGTTGGTGTTAATCGATAGATAGTTAACCGGTAAAATAGGGTATTTCAGTAATGTTTGGTTATGAATGATTTCCTATGATTGCAGTGCTTTTGGCGATTGTTTTTGTGATCTCATTGATTGGGAAGACCTTTAGGAAGCATATGAATATAATATTTTGGTCTGGTCCTACGTTTTATTCAATATTGAAGTTGACTTGGAGCTACACGTTACACTTATTGAAACTGATGTAAAGGAGATTGCTTTTGTGGTAAGACCGGATATATAAGATTGATTTGGCAATTGATTTTTGGGATGTTAGAGGTGTGGTGATTAATTTTTGTGCAATTAAGCACAATTTCACATGAGTATTTTGCTTTTAGACCAATCGGTAGCTGATTGAGACAAAAATAGAGTACTTAGCAGAGCAGAGACAGTTACAGATTCAACACTTAACCGGAACTCATTTTTGCATAGTCAGATGCTAATTAAGAGTTCATTTCATTATAATTTCTCATTGTAATCATATTGTAAGTCAATGAGATTTCCTTGAAGGTTGTAGCCTTCCAGGCAACTATATTTGAGCAGTGAACTCTAGGCAGTGTGCCTGAATGCAAGTGCATTCCCCATCTATGTAATATTTATGTACTCCTGGTCATAGTATATGAATATTGTGGGTTCCATCCCCACCGTGATTTTCCCCTTTCCGGGTTTCCACGTAAAAATTTTGGTGTTGTGGATTTGTGTATTCATTGTCGCATGTTTATGTTCTTTTTTGTTATGCATTGCTTACTAGTGGATAAAGAATAAGTTTGTGGTTTTAACTTCCAGTAGATCACTAATTCACCTCCCCCTCCCTCTTAGTGATATTTGATTCCAACAATTGGTATCAGAGCCTAGTTCCTCTTAGGAAGATTAACCACTTGAGGAAGATCTGAGAGATTGATTCAATGGATTTTGGTTTTTAGAGACAACTCAATGTGGCACTTGAGAATCTTGATGCAACTAGAAGTGAGCTCTGCACCTTGAAGAAGAATCTAAATGCTGTTGATGAATTCATTAGTGAGCTAAAGGATCAAGCGAGTATCTATAGAGAAAAGAGGAATGAATTAAAGGATGAGTTGAAGGAAAAAGAAGATCAGATCATGGAATACCAGGACAAGGCTAGTGAGGTAATTAAGCTTTAGAGAGAGAATATTTCTTTGAAGAATGAGATGCAATCCATTGTGATGAGACTGACTAATGAAATTGAGGACCGAAAGAAGAATGAAGAGAATCTGGCACAATTATTGAAGGAAAGAGCTGATGAATGCTTTAGGCTTACCTATGAGAATGATTAGTTGAAGCTTGAACTGACACAATCAAGGAATAATGGTCAAGAACTTGAAAGATAGGTTGCTACCTTGAGGGATGAACTTGCTACTGCCAATGAATACAAAGACAAATTCAAAGCTAGTTCAGGAAGGCTTGATGAGATGTGGAAAGTTAGAGACATTGAAAGGATATGTGAGGTCTAGGATTTGAGAAAGGTGAATCATCCAGATCTGGACAAGGCAATGCTAAACCTGATCAGAAGAAGAGAAAGAATCCTCTGGTAAGATAGCCTAATGCTCATAAATTCAATGGTAGATATTTTACTTGCAACAAATTTGGTCATATGGAAAGTCAGTGTAGAAGTAGGATGAATACTAGAATGATGAACAACAACAATATGAATAATGTTCCTACCTTTACCAGTCAGTGTTTCTTATGCAATAACTTTGAAATCAAGTCAAATGTGTGTAGAGCAGTAATGAGTAACTTTCAAAATAGAAGATGTTATGCTTGTGGAATGTTTGGACATATTTCTAAACAGTGCAAGGCAAGACAGAATCAGATGAACTTCAGGGCTATGAAGAATAATGTTGTTTGCCGAGAATGCAACAAAATTGGTCACATTGCAAAGTACTGCAGAACCAAGAACAATGCTCTGGTAGACAAGAACAAATCAGATGAGAAAGGAAAAGTGAAATTAGAAGAGATCAAGGAGAAGTATGAGAAGATGTGGGTGAAAAAGGATGAATCTAGAGCTGACAACGGGTGTGCACCCAAATCCGGTGCAGGATCTTTAACTGGTAACTAGGGCTTTATGCCTTAGGGGGAGATTTTCATGCAGATTATAAGAACCCCCTCTTCAATGGTCTGGAATCAACTCTAAAAGGTTCCAGAAGGACTGAATCATATGTGCAAATGATATCCGGAAGTTTCTAAAGGATCTTGTGCTCCGGTACAAAATTTCATGAAAATCATGATAACCAATTGTTGCATTTATTACAGCGAAAAAATAGGTTTTCAAAGGATAAAAGTGAATTTCAAGACTTCATTCATCACAATGTGATCAAGTAAGTAAGAGAAGAAGTGAGAGCAAAGCAACTTGGCAATGTCAAAAGCAATTTCAACAACTTCTAAGTGAATTCTAGTGCCCGGTTGTGAAGCAAGATATTTATCTGTTCAGATTTTTTGTTTTTTGTAAACCCTAAGATTCAAAATGGCTTTAGTTTCTAGTATTGCAACTCCTTTGGTGGTTGAAATCAAGGATAGGGCTCATCCAATATTCTAGAAACATCCATTCAAATCGGTCGAGGATGATCCAGAAAGTGCATTCTCATATGTGCCCTACGACGTGCTGCACAATGAGGATATCAAGGCCTACATTCACTATGACCTTGTGGAGCTTGGGAATGCTGACATGTTGGACCTATACAACAAGCATTTGGCTAACGGTTTGGGGAATCTCAAACTCAAATATAAGGTGCTGCAGGATAAGGGTTTCTAGCAGTTTGTGTATTTTTCATTGTTTGATGAGGCAGAATGGATTCGCTACATCCTTAGTTGCATGCATGATGAATTTATCTAGATTGATAGGCCCCACAAAATTACCAAGAAAGCAATCCATGTTGTAATTGGTTTAACTGAAACCAGTGATGTTCCCAACTTAAGAAAGGTATCAAATGACACCGTCATAGCTACCACTGGATCCAAGTTTGACAATAGATCCATGTTTGTGAATTATATTTTGGAGAATGACGTGAAGTTTGCTTCAATGGTAGTTGGATACAAGGTTTACTACTCCAGTTGGTACAACTCTATCTCTGGTACTGCGATCTACTTTGCATATCAAATGCTCAAAGAAGATAAGAGATATGATATATGCACGACACTTATGAATGAATTATTAAACAATCTAAAGAAAATAAAGCAAGATAAAAATCACACTTTTAAGTATGGTACACTCCTTATTTTCCTGGCACTATACTTCCTTAATGAGATACCCAGTATCAACAACAAGGTCCAATGGGCCTATGATAGACCAGTGGCCAAGCAGATCAAGGAAGGTATATGGGGAATTGGTGATGCAACCATGAGGATATTTGCCCTCTAGGGATATTTTAAAACTTTCCAAGAAGCCATTAAAAGAAGGGAAAGGATTTCTGAAGGAGGTAGTTGAGAAATATAAGCAAACCATTTGCTTCATGGTTGATAAAGATCAGTGTCTGATGGAAGCATTGCAACCCCAGATAGTCTGGATCATGCCCATGGGGTATGAAGTTGACTCTGCTACACTTGAGGCATATGCACAACACCTTCTGAGTCAACCGATGGATCCCAAGGAAGGGAGATTTGAGGCATTTAAGGAAAAGGACCTTAGTTTGCATATGTAGTTCACTGCTCCTGCCTGGAAGAGAAAAGTAATTAAGATGGTAGAAGAAGTAGCTTCTCAAATGGGGTTCACCAAGGAGGAGGTGAATAAATCAAGAAAAAAATATGCCCAAAAGGAGGCCAAAGAAGATTTGGTTCCCTCCAGGGAAAAACCTAAGGCAACTAAGTTTGCTCCTTCTCCGGAGGCACAACCTACCTAGCCCATCTGGAAGAGGTGAGTTGAAGCAGAAGGAAAAACCCAAGAGAACCTTTGTTGTTGTATCTCTGATGGCCTCAAAAACTAAATCTAAGGAAGATTTTAGGAAGAGCTAAGGAAAAGGGACAATTTGTCAGATTGGTGAAAAAGCCTCAATCCGGTGGAGCACAATAAAAAAGAAAGACTAAGTCAGATACTGCTCCCTCTAGAATACCACAAAGAAGCAAATAGGTCAAAAGTCAACTCGACAAAGACCTTGAATCTAGTAATATACAAGGTAAGTATACAATCATTCCTCCACTATCAGCAGATCAATTGATAGATAAAATATTAGTGGATGGTAATTGTAATGTTGAAAAAGGTGAATGATGGAGAGATCTAGAGGAAATATTTTCTTCCCTCCGAGGAGAGATGAAAGTTTCACTTCAGATTTCCCTTCAAACACTTTTCATACATTACATTAGAAGAGGGGGGGAAATATACTAGATTCAACCTCCAGAGAAGGAGATTGAATTCTGAGTGATATAAGAATAGTAAGTTAATCCCCTCTTCTAGAATGAGATTTGAATTGATTGAATTATGTACTTATGACCAAGTGGGAAAGTGACAAAGATATGATTATTGTATACACCTAAAAATGGTCTGAAGTTAATTAATTAAATAAGCAATTATTTAACTAATCCTCCTTCCCAATTTAATTGAATTCATTAGCAATTTGATTAAATTCCCCATTCACCTTGTTATTAATAAATCTAAGGATTTATTTAATAAGTTCATTTCAATAGTCCCCTTTGATTAATTAATCCTCCCCCATTTAATTCATTCTTCTAATCCCCTAATTAATTGAAACAAATCAATTTATGAGTTTGTTGAAAGTTAATTAGCCTTTTTGAATTTTTAAATTCAAATTCCCCACATTCCTCCTAACTTCTAACCACCTAACCTAACCACCCCTAACCTAACCCATTCCACCTAATCCTAGGTTTAGCTAACCCTATCCTCTTGCACATCCTAACCTCCTTATCCTAACCTCCTATGGGTTGGATATTCTTCCCTTGAGATGCATGGAACTTATGCCACATGTCTCCTCCCTTGGACACTTGCCCTCTTGTGAGCAAGAATCCTTGACACTTGTCACCACAGAGATGAAAAGTGTCCCTCCCTCCAACCTCTTCTCCAACCTCCTCCAATTTGACCCTTGATATCTTCAGATTCAATCTTGACCATTGATTCCTACCACATCACCCATGGCCTTGGAATCCTATAAATATCCCCCATCTTGGAGCACAATGGATCCCATCTCAAGCATTGTTATTATAGGCATATCATTTCTAGTATTCTAGTTTAGCATTGTTATCATTTATTGTATCTTAGATCTAGCTTAATTTGATCATCTTCTAGCATAATTGCTTAATCATATAGCATAATCAATCTCCCATCTAGTTTAATTGTATATATCATTTAGCATAAACATGCATATCATTAGCATAATTAGCTTCTTGAATCAATCTAGCTTAATTATGAATTCATCTAGCTTGCACATCATATCATTTTAAATCCTCCATTTTGGTGTGCTCAAGTCACTGGGATTGCTCATCTATATCTGAGAGCAAATCCACACTCGCATCTCTTAGGAGGCAATAGGTCGCTTTGCCATGGTTTAGCTTTCATTTGATTTCAATTTGCTAACCATGCTTGTAATGATCTATTGAGTGTTTGTGTTGCAGTTGCATGTACCCTACTTCACACTCATGACATTTTGGGGCCCACCATGGGGCCAAAAATATTATTTCTTGGCCTCTTGCATCTTCAAATCTTCAATCTCACAGATCTTTGGTCGTACTATCTTCAAAATCTCATACGAGTACCTTTGCAGTACCGTACGAGTTTCTTTGGGCACTCGTATGGGTATGTGGGAATACTCGTACTACTAGGTGAGAAAACTCGTACGATTTTCTATTGCTATCTTTTCATAAATAGAGTTCATTTTAGGGTTTTTATGCTTAAATTTGGCTATTACTAATGCTAACCCTGGTTTTGTTTGTGATTTTTCTAGCAGCCTAACTGGTTTTCTATAAAACGTTTGTCCAAGATTACGCAGGCCAAAGAATCAATTACTCAAAACAAATGTAATTACTAATGTATTGGTTTTGTAGGTTGCCTAAGGAAAATCAACTAAAATTTATGTCTTCTTAAAGTTTTCTACGCACACTTAATTTGCTATTGGTAAATGAACAATCTTGTTTTCTATGCTTGAAAAGTTATCTAAAAGGTAGGAGAGTATACTCCTATCCATATGGACAATTAGAAAACCCAACCCTTGAAGTGCTTCTATGTTTGAGATTTGAATACCTTTAGCGGGCCTGTTATAGTGGGAAAAAGTAATCACCCTATAAGAACTATCCGAGTACAACTAGACCTAATATTTCTAACTCACTCTATAAAATAGGCCTCTCAGGATTAAAGTATTGGAGGATGGGATTATTTGAGTTTTATATTTTGACATCTCTCGTATCAAACATTTTGTAGGGCCTCGTGGTCTCAATCACACTTGCATGACTACTTCTTGTTTCAGTATCTTGTTGGGCTATATGTCTAAATTGCGCTTGCACGACTACAAGGGGTAATTCCAAATGGAAATCCTTACTACAAACCCTAAGACAGAAGCTACCCGATTTACCTCCGAAAGTGGGATAATATTTGTGCAAGAGAGATAGTAACTCTCCCAAGACACTTGCCATATTGTGCCCCCATTTGTGTTTGGAGTTGGATAATACGGCATTGAGAATCCATTGTGTGAGACTCAGTGGTCATATTCTAATTATCTATTGGGTGTGTACCTAAGTTTGTAAGCAAATGTTTTCTCTCTCAGCCAACTTCCTTAGGATTTAGCAGGTTGTGCTTGAGTTCACTTATCATATCGCATGTTTGCTATATTTTCATCCTTGGCACTGAAACTGAAACATCTAAAATTGGGAAACATAATCAAAACATCAAACATCATTGGTCAAAAATCTGCCAAAGTCAAAAATTTGTCTCTGCTCTATCATAAGTCATACGAGTTTCCTAGTTTGTCGTACAAGAAAGCTAGTTCATCATTTTGTTCTTTCTAAATTGTCATAAGAGTCATATCAATAGAGGTTCTTTGTTATCAATTTGTCATATGGTGTTCTCTAAATTGCATACAAGATTCCTAGTTTGTCATATGGGACTACCTAAATTATTGTCTAGAGCTTATTAAACTATCGTACAAGGTTTTGTCTTTGTCAGTCCAGAGTTGTCTTATTGCATGTCTTTTCCAGATATGCCATGTTTGCTTGGTCAATTCATAGTGAGCGTATACACCTAATATATGTCATCCTATGCTTAAGTTGTCTTCTTGGTTCGCTCGGTTAAGTAATCTTCTGTCAAAACGGATTCTAGAACTAGACACCCCAAGATTTTCAAGTATTCATCTTCAACAAGTTCAAGATCTAACATCTCAAAGTGCATTATCACCTTCTTTGATAAATTGATCACTCAAAACATAGTTTCTCATCAGGATCTATCATCCTCTATCACGAAACTATAATGTATGATAAGGATAACCTCATCTCATATCATAGGATATATCATTCCTATTGGACTTGGTCTTATCAAAATCATCATCATTGCATTCCAACCTAAGATCAAAAAAACATACAAACTTAGAAAAACTTGAATTATCTTTTTGTGTCATATCACTCTATCATATCTACATTGACAGTCGGTCACTTATTGAAACACCTTTTAGATTATTGAATCCTTCCACAATATTCAACACATGTGTATGCCTGTTTTAACTAGAGCGCAAAGACATAAGATCGTAGAAACAAAAATAGAAACATTTGAAATAGCTTAAGATCATAGGAACATGGCATACCAAAGCGAAGTACAAGAAAAGGACATAACAGATCAACATATCAGAGAAATCAAACAAGATCCTAAATTCGATAAATTTATGGAGAAAATATTGGAGGGAGAAAAAGAAAAATACTTCCTAATGTTGGCAAAATCTGGTGCTACACTCCCCCAAGACTTTGATGTGAGCAATTTAGGACAAAGGAGAAGTGACCCTTTCCATTATAATGAGCGACATGAGGAGATTTTCGGTCACAAAAAGGACAACACATCAATTCCTGATAACATGAGAACTAATGAGGAAACTTTCGTTCCCAAAAAGGATGACGTAGAAATTCTCAACAATGCCAAATCTAATGAGGACACAAGAAAGAGTCAGGATGATATAAGAAGAGATCAAGATCATACTAGAATGCAAACTCATGGTTATGCAAGGATAAATCATGTTGATAATCCTCTCACAACTCTTACACAACAAATACAAACGCTGCAAACACAAATTCAAGATATGCAGAGAGGAACTATTAGAAGATATTTGCTTCAAGAAATCTATCCTTACCCATTCGATAGAAATCTAAACATGATACCATTTCCTACATGTTGTGAAACTCCTAGATATGATAAATATAATGGAATACTGATCCCCAAGATCATATACGATAATTTTGCACGATGAGTATGGAGTTTTCACATGAGAATACATACCTGATGAGATTATTTCCAAAGAGCTTAAGTGGACTAGTTATGGAATGGTTCTCCAAACTTCCACCCGGAATTAGATCATTCATAGAATTGGTGGATAAGTTTGTTTCACAATACTCTTACAACATACAACATGAGGTCACAATGCTAGACCTATGTAATACTAAACAAAAGAGTGAAGAACCTTTCATGACGTTTCTACATAGATGGAGACGGTTAGCTTCATGATATCCTCGTACGATGCAAGAATACGAGAAAATGGACATATTCATCGATAATCTAAATGGACAAATGAGCTATCATCTAAAAATGCAATATCATCAAAAATTTTAAAAAATGATTGATAATGGAATCAGAATGGAGGAAGCTATGGTAAAGAAGGGTGAGTTGAAGCTATACAAAGAAGGAGTTAATACTCCTAACAACAATACTAGTAACAACAACAATGATAAGCCCAAATTTTGGAATAGAATTCAAAATGTCGTCAACTATGGGATAGTGGATAACAAAAAAGTAAAACCAAAGCAACTGGTTTTCAATTTATCCAATCACTCAGCAACAACTCAACAAAACAACAATCACCACAAATCAACTTTCAATAATTTATTTCGCAAGAAATTTATAAACATTGGTGAACCACTTGGGTCAGCATTAAAGACGCTTCTTGCAAACAAGTTGATTACCTTACCAAAAGGAAGAAAGTTTGAACCTCAGGTGAAACCCTCTTGGTGGAATGACAACCATTATTGTGATCTTCATCAAAACAAGGGACACCAAATGGATAATTGTCAACGGTTAAAACATGTCATCCAAGATTTGATTGATAATGGAGTGATAATTGTGGATGTACATACGAAAAATGAATCTCATACAACTTTCAAAACTCCACTTCCTAACTATGAGAAGGGTGAATCATCAATAGTGCATAACGGTAAAAGCAAAGCAAAGGTTAACTATGCTCATGCATATAACAATATGGTAAATTTGATTGTGGTTAAAGAGAAACAACATCAAGAACCCACTCATGCCATCACAAGAATCAAAGCCAAAGTTGTTTTTCTGGGTCCTACAACTAACACGTCATCCACTTCAAAACAATATAGTCTAGTGGATCAACTACAAAAAACTCCCGCACAAATATCCATCTTAGAACTTTTAAGGCTTTCACCTGCACACAAAGAAATTCTACAAAGAGCATTAGTAGATGCGACAGTGTCCAAAGATCTTGATGTATATCAATTCCAAACCGTGGTGGGACACCTCATAACCCCTCACTTCTTATCATTCACCGAAGAAGATGACATGTCCTTGCAACATCCCCATAATGCTCCCTTGCATATTGAAGTCCTCATTTATAAGACGTGTGTTAAGCTCATCCTAATAGATGGGGGAGTTGGCCTTTGCTCATTAAGTCTTGTTCGTGCTCTAGGTTATTCTGAAGATGTTGTTGATCCCTGGAAAAAGATCACAATCAAAGCATATGATGAAGAAGAGCATTCCTCCAAAGGAATTGTGGTATTACCCATCAAAGTGGGACCTTTGCAGAAAGACACATCATGCCAAGTTCTAGACTTGGATTTATCATACAATATACTCTTGGGAATACCATGAATACATGACATACAAGATATTCCATCAACATATCATCAGTGCCTGAAGTTTCCATACAATGGGCAGGAAATCACAATCTCAGTAGATTCAAATCCATTCCAAAACTATAGTAATCTAAAACCAGCTCAAGAGGTCATTGTTCCTCATAATAGGGAGGCATCGTCTTCAAACACACAATCCAAAGAAAAACCATTTGCCTAAATTTTTTCATGGAAAAACAAATGCAGCTAAGAGATCGAGGGAACGAAGAATATTCACTATCACAGTTACCACTTTCTCCTAAATCCTATGGAAAGACATCAAACTCTAAACAACAAACAATTGTGAAACATCTTCCAATATTTGATGGAGCATTTGTTAGTTTTGGGGCCTTATTAGAGGAAACAGAGGACAAAGATGTGCTACAATGGCTATACAAGGATGAAGAAGTCCAACAAAAGATCAATAATGTCAGAATGCCTACAGAAAAATATGGAAAAGGATTTAACATCCTTCATAAAATGGGATATACTAGAACGGGTCCTATAGGAAAAAGAAAAGAAGGTATCTCGGAACCTATACAACCTCATACTCAGCAGGCTGCAGACAAATCAGGCTTAGGGTATGGACAAGTTACTCTACTAGATGACACATCTTCTAGGCAACAAAAAGATGAACATGATAATAGACAAGAGCAACTTGCAATTGAAAGGGAAGAAACATCTACCAAACAATGAGAACAAACAAACATGAAATGGCAAAAGAAGAAAACTTCTAATCAACAGGAAAAATAAACTAAAGGCACTTCCCAAGCGGAGTTAACTCCTAATCAAAACAGACAAGAAGTTGTACAAATCAAGGAGAGATGATAGCAACGTTGACAAAACTCAATATTAGCCCAGAGGAAGCTTAATACAAGAGAAGAAAAGATATAGCAAGAAAAACATAAGAAATAAATCAAACACTATATGAACAAATCTGCAGATTGCAAGCTGCAAGTGAGACATATTCTAATGAATGGGAATGAGATTCCTATCATTATAAACAATCAGCTAAAGAAACTTGCTTTGAGAAAGATGTAGGTGTCGACGTAGTTCATGCATATGTAGGACAAACGTTAGGAACTAGCCCACTTGAATTAAAATCACATTCGATCAACTTGGACTTAAACAAGGACAATCAGGAGCTACTTGCAAGAGGTCATTCTGACGAGAGTGTCATTCTAGACATTAAAATACATATCGAAAACTTTGACATCTCTATCATGACCCTTAATACCTTTGAAGCATCTCAACCTGAGGACCCCTTACCTCTAATCCATCCTGAACTTATTGACTAGGATATGAAAGACATACTGCCATTGATACCTTTCCTAATGACCATGCCATATCCTTATATCTTAATGCAATCAAACTCGCAACAAATTTCACCAGGGATTTCAACAATGCATCTTCCAGTCAAGTGGGTGCCAAATCTCCCAGTTGCAAAAGTGAAAATAAAGAAAACAATATCATATCTAATGCTGGAAACCATTTATTGGCATTATTAGACCAAGGAAAAGTAAAAAGAAAGGACACAATAATGGTGAAAACCTCCTTGAGGCACCGAAAGATGGGATATTTGACACCTTACCTAAATATTATCAAAAGAGATCATTTATACTGATTGAACCAATTGAGGTAGTTAACATTGGGACAACAGAGCAACCAAAGATTCTACATCCATCAACCTCCCTATCAGAACAAGAAAAGAAGAAATATCTGGAATTCTTCAAAAGATGGCAAATCAATTTCGCCTGGTCATATGCAGACATGTCAGGGTTGGATCCATATCTTATTATGCATCACTTAAATGTCAGTCCAAGAGCCAAACCAGTTAAACAAAAATTAAGGAAGATGCATCCTCATATCGCTCTTCTTGTCAATGCAGAACTAAAGAAATTACTGGACGTGGGATTCATTAGACCTGTAGCATATCATCAATGGGTATCAAACATAGTTCTTATTTCTAAACCAGATAAAAGTATCAGAGTATGCACAGACTTCAGAGATCTCAATCATGGAAATGGCATCTCCCAGGAATATCAGTAAACTTAGATCACTCTAAGGAAGACTATAATCAATCAAAAGATTTGTTGCTCAACTAGCAGATAAATGTCAACCATTTACACATCTATTGCACAAGAATGTTAATTTCAAGTGGGACCATCAATGTGAAGAATCATTCAACAAAATCAAGGAATATCTCATGCAACCACCAGTCCTAATGTCACCAATTCAAGGAAAGTCATTGTTACTATATGTATCAACCACAAAAGTATCATTAGAGTTCTACTCGCACAACATGATAATGAAGGAAAAGAATGAGCTATCTACTACATCAGCAGAACATTAGTGGGATACAAGCTCAACTATTCACCAACAGAACAAGCATGCTTGGCAGTAGTGTTTGCTTCTCAAAAATTGAGTCACTATCTACTATCTCACTCTATCAAGTTGATTGCTAAAATTGATCCATTAATGTATTTGCTCAGCAAGGCAACATTAACGGGAAGATTAGCAAAATGGATCATGATCCTAAGCAAGTTTGATATTGAGTATGTGGATAAAAAAGCTATCAAGGGACAATTCATTGCAGACCAACTAGTAGAGGAACCACTTCAAGATGATCATCCTTTACATATTGAATTTCCAGATGTTGATATCCTAACGGTCACCACAAAGACATGGCAATTGTACTTTGATGGTTCATATACACAACATGGATCAAGAGCAAGCATTCTATTCATCATGCCACAAGGTCATACAATTCAGAAAGGCGTACAAACTAAGATTTCCATGCACCAATAATACAGTAGAATATGAAGCTTTGGTCACAAGAATAAAGATGGACACATAGTGGAACATTACACAGCTACAGGTCTTTGGAGACTCTCAGCTTGCCATTAATCAAATCAATGACGATTATCAAACAAAGGATAAAAAGCTAATGCCTTATAAGAAGATGGTTGATGATGTCAAGAAGTTCTTTGTCAAAATAAATTTTGAATAGATTCTGAGAAATGACAGCAAATCAGCAGACGCCATGGAAACACTTACTTCTCTACTTCAGACACAGGAAAACTGAGAGCATTACGAATTCCTGGTGGAAGAGTTGTTTTACCTTGCTTATAATTGTGCTAATTCACAAACTATTTTTCACCTTGTTGGGCATGATTCCTCCTGTTATGGCCAAACTTATACATACCTGAAAGATAATATCCTCCCTCCTGACTTGTCAAAGAACCAAAAGAGAAACTTTATTCACCAATCCTCCCATTATACTCTTATCGCAGATACCCTTTTTAAATGAGGTCTGGACGATACTCTTCTAAGATGTCTTGAGCAAGAAGAATCCGAGAAGGCCTTAAATGAAGTCCATAATGGCATTTGTGGCACTCATTCAAGTGGTCTTACCCTTTCGTAAAAACTCATACGCTTGGGCTATTATTGGCCAACTATGGAATGAGATTCTTTTCAGATAGCTAAAACATGCAAACAATGTCAGATCCATGGAAATTTAATTCATGCACCAACACAAGAACTTCATGCTTTGGCAACATCTTGGCCTTTATGCCAATGGGGTCTTGATCTAGTAGGAAAGATACATCCTCCTTCATCCAATAGTCACAAATTCATCCTTGTAGCTACAGAATATTTCATAAAATGAATTGAGGCAGTTCCTCTCACAAATATCACATGAAACAAATTGTTGCATTTATCTTGAACTACATTATATGTCACTATGTCATACCTATGACCATTATCACTGATAATGGGCGATCGTTCAAGAATCAGGATGTACAAGAGCTATGTGAGAAATTCAAGATCCAACATAGATTCTCCACACCCTACTATCCTCAAGGGATCGGGCAAGAAGAAGCATCAAACAAAACTATTCTGAAAATCCTCAAAGATAGTGAATGATGCTGGCAGAGATTGGCATATTCAATTGAACCCTGCTCTATGGGCCTACCGTACCAGTATCCCCATAGCAACAAGCGCCACACCTTTCTCTCTTGTCTATGGATCAGAAGCAATACTGCCAATAGAAGTAGAGATACCTTCTCTACGAGTATCATTAAAAGGCCTTATCCCAGATGAAGAACAACGAGTATCTAGACTGTAAAAGTTAGAATTGATCCATCAACGAAGACAAAATGCCTTTGATCATTTAAAAGTGTATCAGCAAAGAGTGTGCCGAAGTTATAATCACAAGCTCAAACCAAGAGCATTTCAAGTTGGAGAACTAGTTCTCAAGGAAAATTCACGAAACCAGTTAGATCGAGAAAAGAAAGGGAAGTTTGAACCAAATTGGTTGGGTATGTTTGTGGTCACAACAGTATTTGGATCATGAGCATATTAGCTATCAACGCTAGACAAGGATCAACTTGAAGAACCCATCAATAGCATACATCTGAAGAAGTTTTATGTCTAAAAAAGCAGAAAAATCCAAAAAAAGTGAAAAAGCATTAAAAAAAAAAAGTGAAAAAGCAGAAAAATCCCCAAAAAGTGAAAAAGATGAAAAATAAAAAATAAAAGTGAAAAAGCAGAAAAATCCAAAAAAGTGAAAAAGCAGAAAAATAAAAAGAGTGAAAAATTAGAAAATGCAAAAACAACGAAAACAAAAAAAGAAAAAAATCAAATATGAGAAAAAGTGCAATAATAACAGATGGTGAAAACATGGCAACGGGCACTATATGTTAGCTAGCTCTTCTATCTATTAGTTCATGCATCTTTCTGCTTGCATTCATTTTCCATCAGCGTTGTTCATATCCATAATAAAGCCTTTGTACATACGTAGGCATCGCAGGTGATTTCTCACCATGGTTTGGATCATTGTATTTACCATAATAAAAGTTTGTTTCTAGACTGGGGGCAAAATCCTGAACCTTGTTGGGGGCAAAAATTTTCATCATTTTGAGCTTAATCAAATAGGTAGAACAATAGTTAGACAACTCTTGTCAAGCAAAAGTGAGACACATCCAACGTTGAACACAAGATCAATTTGTCAACCATCAAACTACCACATGTCAGTCTAAGCACATCAAACAAATATCAATGGATGATATCTTTTGACTAATGATTTTAACACTTTGGTTCAATTTATCTATCTTGATTTTCGCTATCATGATTTCTAAGTGACTCCAGGATGTCTTTGACGAGAGGAACAAGGAAGGAACATAATATTTTTGTTGTCTGTTTCTTATAAATTAATCATTAATATGTGCAAATTTGTCTTAGGACATGATCATTGGAGTATCATCGAAGACATTTCTGATTTGCATATAGAAATGGTTAATACTGCCTGTTTTACGCAAGCAACACTCAGGTCATCATAGTTCAATTATACCTCGATGCTTGTGCTAACTTGCAATATCAAAATCTAGGAAAGTAGTGCTCAAGTCATCATGGTTCAATTATACCATTGATGTTTGCACTCACTTCCCACATTTTAAAAAGCTCAATGATGACACAAAGCAATAACCCAGTGACTGGTCCAATTGCAACATTGCATTTGCATTTAGTTTGCATTTTATTCTTGCATAAGATCACAAAAGCTCATCTTATCCAAGGCCAAATCTATCGCATGAATCATCAATGTAGCATCATAGGTGTATACATAATCAGAATGATGACTTGTCTTTGTCCAAATGTTGTCGACCCAAGGCAAATCTTATGCTACTCCCTCGAATGTGCCAACATCAGCACATCTATATCTTCCTACAACAGGATATTAACAAAATGTCAGTTCTTTATCCAATCAATCTTATCAATTATATCAATCCATCTCATCTGATCCTTTCTATCATCTCTTATACATGATGTATCTTTCCTGGAACCGGACGTTTTGATCAAGTCTTATATAGGATATATCGTTCTTGAAACTAGACGCTTTGATCATCTTTGTCTTATATAGGAGGTGTCATTCCCGAAACGAGACTTGATCTCAATCTCATCAATATAATCAATCTTATCAATTCAATCAAACTCTATCAATCATCACATCAAGAACCACATCACAGTGATCGAAGCACTTGCAGTTTCATCAATCAACATTGCATAAATCAATTTTTTTCTAATCAGGAAATCAATTTCACAAAGATTCAAACACTCCAAAGGTCAATTATCTCAATTGATCTCCCAAGGGGGCATCATCATATCACAATTTAGCAATCAGTGGTTGGGGCATCCTATCAAACCAATATCACACCAACATCATCAAATTGAGAATTCTTTGAATCAACGCGTCATCACACCTCGCTTCAAAGAGGGGCAAAATGTATACACCTAAAAATTGTCTAAAGATAATTAATTAAATAAGCAATTATTTAATTAATCCTCCTCCCCAATTTAATTGAATTCATTAGCAATTTGATTAAATTCCCCATTCACCTACTTATTAATAAATCTAAGGATTTATTTAATAAGTTCATTTCAATAGTCCCCTTTGATTAATTAATCCTCCCCCATTTAATTCATTCTTCTAATCCCCTAATTAATTAAAATAAATCAATTTATGAGTTTGTTGAAATTTAATTAGCCTTTTTGAATTTTTAAATTCAAATTCCCTACATGTCTCCTAACTTCTAACCACCTAACCTAACCACCCCTAACCTAACCCATTCCACCTAGTCATAGGTTTATCTAACCCTATCCTCTTGCACATCCTAACCTCCTTATCCTAACCTCCTATGGGTTGGATATTCTTCCCTTGAGACACATGGAACTTATGCCACAAGTCTCCTCCCTTGGACACTTGCCCTCTTGTGAGCAAGATTCCTTGACACTTGTCACCACGGAGATGAAAAGTGTCCCTCCCTCCAACCTCCTCCAATTTGACCCTTGATATCTTCAAATTCAATCTTGACCATTGATTCCTACCACCTCACCCCTGGCCTTGGAAATCCTATAAATATCCCCCATCTTGGAGCATAATGGATACCATCTCAAGCATTGTTATTATAAGCATATCATTTCTAGTATTCTAGTTTAGCATTGTTATCATTTATTGCATCTTAGATCTAGCATAATTTGATCATCTTCTAACATAATTTCTTAATCATATAGCACAATCAATCTCCCGTCTAGCTTAATTGCATCTATCATTTAGCATAGTCATGCATATCATTAGCATAATTAGCTTCTTGAATCAATCTAGCTTAATCATGTATTCATCTAGCTTGCACATCATATCATTTTAAATCATCTGTCTTGGTGTAGTCAAGTCACTGGGATTGCTCATCTCTATCTAAGAGAAAATCCACACTCGCATCTCTTAGGAGGTGATAGGTTGCTTTGCCATGGTTTATCTTTTATTTGATTTCAATTTGCTAACCATGCTTGTAATGATCTATTGAGTGTTTGTGTTGCAGTTGCAGGTACCCTACTTCACACTTATGACAATTATAACTCGAGATAGAAGCATAGGATGAAGTTGTGCACCTAGATCTGGCAATAATATGTCAAGACAAAGCCACCCTGCAAATTTGAGAAAAAGTTATCTAGACTGTGGCAAAAGTGTACACAGTCCTCCGAAAAATCTGTGAAATGAAAAGGGTTTTTCTGCCTCTGCAAGTGGAGTCCAAATCTGAAAGTACAGCTACGCACCTGCAACCTACACATAGAAAAGAGAGGAAAGGGGGTTGGGATTGGGGGTTTGCATTCAGGCCAAACCCCAGTTTTGGAATTAATCAAACGATGAAAGAAATTACTTGCAAGCAAATGTAAATGAAAGACAAAATGTAAATCACCTCAAGGGAGGTTGTGATAAAAATGTTGATAGAATTTCTTGTATGAAGTTGAATGTTGGAATGAATCTCCTCTTCAATGGTTGAATCCTTGACTTGAATGCAACTCCTAACCTTGAAAGGAGACTTGAGAATGCTCAATGCTGGAAAGGAATGCTTGAATGCTTAAACTTATGCTCGCCTTCTTGCTTATCCAACTTTTACGCTTGTTTAACTTATGCAAATGAGAGGGCAAATGTGACTTATATGCTTGTCAATTAGGGTTAATTGACTTATTTTCCATCACAGACCGACATTGGGGGAGTTTCCCTACTCAATGCAAAACCACCAAAGCACAATTGGAAAGGGTCCTGCCCCAAAATGGGGTAGGGACAGGGGCACCACGCCCCTATCCTAGGGGGGACAGGGGTGCCATGCCCCTGTCTTGCCCTTTTTTCCAAGACAAGATGAAGTTAGGGTAGTGCGGAGGGCAAGAAAGATGCAGTTTTCAAGTGTCGAGTAAGTCTTTGGTCTCCGATCAGGCCTAGGGATTTGGTTCGCATGCATGAGGACCCTAATGTGGTCAAAAATTGTAAGGGTCGCAATTTTATGACACTACATTTAGCCCCCACTTTAGCAGGAGTATAAGCATACGCCAATACTGTTGGTGAAGTACAAGGAAACAAGATTGAAAGACTTCTACCACGTCAAGTAGGAAAGATGCACCAAGCCCCCAATGGACTTATGATCCTACAACTTTGATTGACAAAGTAAAAAGGAAGATTGAGAAGGGAAAATCATGACTGCAAGTAGCAAGATTCCCCTCACTATGATTCACGAAAAAGATGCCAAAATTATGAAGCAAAGCCAAGTTCACTAAATAATTTGAAGTATCAAAAAGAAAAATATGAGCGAATTGTATGCCCCCATGTTAAAGTGATCGCATGCGCCTTACTAGTAGCGATTGATTTAAGGTAGGATACACTCAAGAGATAGAGAAGATAGGGAGCATGTTATTGCAAGGATTTAGCCCCCAGCCAAGGGATAAACCCAAGGATAATGAACACAAAACATGAGGTATTTTTGCTTTCCTCAGGGTCAGTATGTTGTATGATAAGTCATGTATTTCATATATGTATATGTGCATATAATAATCGTCGTTCCCCAAAGAAAGGAAGCTACCTTGGAAGAAAGGGAAGACAAGAGTCTTTTGAGTCAACATGAAAGAGACCAAGAAACGATCTCAATGCTTTGCATCCTCCCCAAATAGATATTAAGGGAACAATAGAAGAACATGGATACACATAGAAAAATATTCACAAAGAGCAAGAGAGGAGAGAAGGAGAAGATCTACAATGCTAATATTGCTAATCAAGCACGACATCTGCCTCCTAATCTTGTTGATCACTATTTCGGGAAGGCGAGCAACATGCCAGAGGAGAGACATTGAGCACAGCAGATGGAGCTATCACAAGTTCTAAACAAGGACTATGCTCATTTGGTAAGTCACTTTGTTCGATTCTAGGAGCTAGGATTAGGGTTTGCAAAAATTCAGTTGATGTTGAAAAAGGTGAATGATGGAGAGATCTAGAGGAAAGATTTTCTTCCCTTCGAGGAGAGATGAAAGTTTCACTTCAGATTTCCCTTTAAATACTTTTCACACATTATATTAGAAGAGGGGAGGAAATATACTAGATTCAACCTCCATAGGAGATTGAATTCTGAGTGATATAAGAATGGTAAGTTAATCCTCTCTTCTGGAATGAGATTTGAATTGACTAAATTATGTACTTATGACCAAGTGGGAAAGTGACAAAGTTCTGACTATAACTTGAGATAGAAGCGTAGGATGAAGCTATGCACCTGGATCTGGCAATAATATGTCGAGACAAAGCTGCCCTACAAATTTGAGAAAAAGTTGTCTAGACCATGGCGAAAGTGTACACGGTCCTTCGAAAAATCCGCGAAATGAAAAGGGTTTTTCTGCCTCTGCAAGTGGAGTCCAAATTTGAAAGTACAATTGCGCACCTGCAACCTATACACATAAAAGAGAGGAAAACGGGTTGGGATTGGGGGTTTGCCTTCAGGTCAAACCCCAGTTTTGGAATTAACCAAATGATGAAATAAAGTACTTGCAAGTAAATGTAAATGAAAGACTGAAATGTAAATCACCTCAAGGGAGGTTGTGATAGAAATATTGATAGAATTGCTTGTATGAAGTTGAATGTTGGAATGAATCTCCTCTTCAATGGTTGAATCCTTGACTTGAATGCAACACCTAGCCTTGAAAGGAGACTTGAGAATGCTCAATGCTAGAAAGGAATGCTTGAATGCTTAAACTTATGCCCACCTTATCACTTATCCAACTTTTCCACTTGTTGAACTTATGCAAATGAGAGCGAAAATGCGACTTATATACTTGTCAAATAGGATTAATTGACTTATTTTCCATCACAGGCCAACACTAGGGGAGTTTTCCCGCTCAATGCGCAACCACCAAAGCACAATTAGAAAGGGTCCTACCCCAAAATGGGGCAGGGACAGGGGCACCACACCCCTATCCTGCCCTTTTTTACAGGATAGGATGCAATTTGGGCAGTGCGAAGGGAAAGAAAGATGCAATTTTCAGGTGCCAAGCAAGTCTCCAGTCTCTGATCAGGCCTAGGGATTTCGTTTGCATGCATGAGTACCCTAATGTGGTCGAAAATTGCAAGGGTCACAATTTTATGACACTAAAGTAATTTAAAGAATCTTGAAGCAAATTTAAAAAAAAATGATCATGGTGATCAAAGGAAGGTTGTGGAAGCAGTAGTATTATACTTACATAACTTTAGCAAGACATTAATTGAATTAGAAGAGTCCATTCCAAAGGACTTGTATAGTATAATAGATGCTAGAAGAATGAATGCAAGTAAAATGGATAGAGAAATGAAGGAGAGAGAGCTTGTAAATAGATGTACATGTATTACTCATGATGAAGTTAATAGATTGATTGAAGAAGCTAATAAAAAGGAATTCAGAAGTAAGAACATAATTAATAGATTAATGATTGCAAATGTTGAAGAGGTAAGGAAAGAGACATAGGAAATATGGAAAAAGATCATTCAGAATGACCCTTTGTATAAAGATGCATTTAAATCATCTCAGTCGAAAGATAAGCAAGGTGATTTCGAAAGTCAGAAGGTTGAGACTCAGTCTAAAGATCAACCAGAAGACCAAGGGAATACCACAATTGATCCTGAGACCGGTGACAATCCTCTAGTGACTGATAGCACTGCAGCCCATGTAATTCAACAGACTGATATTGGGGACAAGGGTAAGAAGAAGGTTGCTGAGTCAGGAGAAGCTAAGGTGGACAAAGGTAAAGGCATAGTTGATCCAACAATTGTCACTCCTCCGGTTACAGGGATTCCATCTCATATCAATCTTGATGGCTCAGTTGATCTCGAAAAGTTGTCTCCTGCAGAGAAGCTTATGCTTGTTGCTACAGTCCAAGATTAAGCCAGCCAAGATCTGGTAAAATCATAAAATGAAGATAAAAATATAATTTTGATGTCCATAGATGTTTTGCAGAAGGTGGCTTCAAATGTACAGTTAGATTCAAATAACAACCCCTCCGATAAATTATTATAATTGATTAGCAGTGTAAATACCAATTTTGATTATTTGGAGAAGACGACTACTCAAAAAGTTTTGGGCAGATTTAAAGAAGTTAGAAAACAAACATTCCTAAAAATGATTGAAGATGATAGGGTTACATTGAATAAGAGGTTGCAGACTATTTCTGACACATTGTCAGAAGTTGGTAAATTGTACAAATCTTATCTCATTTTACCCAAATTTACTATTGATATTGATAATCAGATAGATGTTTGTCATGGGAAGCTTGCTAGCATTTCTCAATCTTTTGACCCCAATGTATCATTAACCAAAAACATTGAAGGACAAATTATAGCTTTGAATGATCAGATCTCCGGCCTTTAAGCAAATAAAGAGAAAATTTTGAGGAAAGTAAGTGAACTTCGGAACCTAATTTCCATGTGGATAGATAATATGCTAAGAAATAAGGCAGACTGTATGAAGGAAATGGCCCGACCTATACCATCAGATCAGAGAGAGAGAGAGAGAGAGAGAGAAATTCATGCTACAGTATTCAATGAATTTATCACAATTTTGGATAACCTGAAGAATGGGTGGGAAACTCACTTGGGATTTTTGAAGACTACCTATGCTAACCTATTCAAGTATTTGTAAATTATATATCATATGCATATCAGTTTTGGGCAGAACTTCATCTTTGACATTGTTGTCAAAGGGGGAGAGATGAGGTGAAAAATGTACACACTAATTGTGTATAGAGTGTACAGTTCGATGATGCAGATTTTTGGATTGTTGATCTAAGGGGGAACCTTAGAATTATTTTATTCTTTCCTTTGGTGTACAGGTTTCAAAGGTTTCAACACTTAGCCATTTTTCATAGGTGTTGCCATCAATGCCAAATGGGGAGATTGTTGGCAATTGACACTCATCCGGTGAGTTCAGGTGGTTTTCGGTAGTTGCATATTTATCTAGGGTTGTCATTGATGGAAACTCTTCATGGTGATTTGAGCTAGCAATCATGATTCATCTTATCTGTAAGTTGGTGTTAATCGGTAGTCAATTAACCGGTAAAATAGGGTATTTCGATAATGTTATGGTCCGGAATGATTTCCGATGATTGCGGTAATTTTGGTGATTGTTTTTGTGATCTCGGTGATTGGAAAGACCTTTAGGAAGCATGTGATTATAATCTTTTGGTCCGGTGCTATATTTTGTTCAAGATTGAATCTGACTTGGAGCTACACGTTACACTTATTGAGGCCGACTTAAAAGAGCTTGCTTTTGTGGTAAGACTGGATATTTAAGATCGATTTGGCAATTGATTTTTGGGATGTTAAAGGTGTGGTGATTAGTTTTGGTGCAATTAAGCATAGTTTCATGTGCACATTTTTCTTTTAGACCAACTGGTAGCTAACTAAGACAGAAACATAGTACTTAGCAGAGCAAAGATAGTCAGAGATTCAACACTTAACCGAAACTCATTTTTGCATAGTCAGGAGTTCATTTCATTTTAATTTCTCATTGTAATCATATTGTAAGTTAGTGAGACTTCCCTGAAGGTTGTAGCCTTCCGGGCAACTATATTTGAGCAGTGAGCTCTAGGAAGTGTGCCTGAATGCAAGTGCATTCCCCATCTATGTAATATTTATGTACTCCTGGTCATAGTATATGAATATTGTGGGTTCCAGCCCCACCATGGTTTTTCCCTTTCTGAGTTTCCACGTAAAATTTTGGTGTTGTGGATTTGTGTATTCATTGTCGCATGTTTATGTTCTTTTTTGTTATGTATTGCTAACCGATGGATAAAGAATAAGTTTGCGGTTTTAATTTCCGGTAAATCACTGATTCACCCCCCCCACCCCCTCTCAGTGATCTCCGATTCCAACACCTAAGTCAATGAAGTTTGTCACCGTGGAGTATGCATTTCAGAATACCTATGCCGATAAAGGGAGGTTGACAGTATGTCATTGATATAACTTGTTCTATCATTCCTACACGATTTTCCTATGCCGATAGTTATGGTCATCTCGATGGGTGGTTGTTTTGGCTTGA
Organism: Cryptomeria japonica; assembly: GCF_030272615.1. Lineage (NCBI taxonomy): Eukaryota > Viridiplantae > Streptophyta > Pinopsida > Cupressales > Cupressaceae > Cryptomeria > Cryptomeria japonica. Next base: position 553,175,995 of record NC_081407.1, on the reverse strand, counting down.
AGTCTTTTAGCTTGGAATAACTTGTGCCAATAAGGTCTAACAACATGGAGATTGTGCTTTGGGATAACTTATGGCGATAAGGGAAATCAAAGTTGAGATTCTCATCAGAGTAACTCATGCCAATGAAAGGGACCAAAGGCATCACAAGGTCATCGGGATAGGTTGTGAAGGCGGAATAGATGCAAGATATCTGCCTGATAGTTAAAGTCATTATGATAGCAAGTGAACAATGCGACATCGGGATAACTATGGCAATGACCATGAGGAAAGAGAAATCCAAAAGACATAATAGATCGACATAAGTGTTTATTGTTAACCCAATGTGTTTGCAAAGCATACCACCAGGCAGCCCGATAGTTCACATAAGCTTTAACTAAGTATGACTTGATGGTGTGGCCTATACAGAGCGAATTAGTGGAAACCTATCTAAAAGATGAATGGTTATTTTGTTGACATATTTGAAGACTGTAACCGACTTTGCAACCATGTCTGTAAGCCGATAGACTCAGAGGTTCACAAAGATGTTGATTAGGATTGATAGAGTGACTTGGACTATGAATATGAAGACACATGGCTCCTTGGTTGACTGAACAAATCAAATATGTGCAGTCTGTTCTTGCAGAGTTAGTGCATCTGATGGAGGTAGTTGTCGATCTTGTCTGGGTAGGTTGATAGAGGATGCATAAGACATTAATGACAGATCTATATCAGTTGGTTGATGGGCTCGAGGTGATCAACAGAGGTTGGATCATATTTTTTGGGCAGACTGAGATTACTAAGTTTAGTAATCTATGTACAGAATGACTTGAAAATAAATAGAACACATTTAATGTGAGCGACTAGTCTAAGATCATACTCAAGACAATGAAATCTTGCAGATACAGAGCTGACCAAATGAAGAAGCATTTTGATGAGATTTGACAACATTGGTTAAGGCAACTAAGATGGGAGAGTTGTGTGGATAGGTATCAGAGTAGACAGAGGCAAAAGATCTTATGGGCAGATATAGAGATGATCGTGATGAGAATGGATAGCTGTGAGGCAGTTGAGTTGGCAAGGTTGTGTGAACATGTGGCAGATGTAGTTGATGGTGTGGCACATGAAACTGCCACAATATCAGCTATGACCTAACCATTTTTAGGTTGAATCTTGTAGATCAATGATCCTGAGTAAAAGTCAATGGAGAATACAGGTTGGCAGGAGTCCTGTGTATATAAGAACTCAGATTGCCAACTGACCAACTATATGAACGATCTGCATGCTGCATAGGAACTTGTACAGATCGTGGGGCATGACAACGAGGCAAACAGTGTAGTATGTTTTGATGATTGAAACAAGAAGAGATAGAGGTAGGGGAGAACAAATAGTGGTGTGTTGTTGTTACAGGGTAAAAACGCAGAGAGCAGAATAGAGAGATAGTGTATAGGGAGAAGTAGTGACTAGAAGGTAAAATGTGCAGAGCTAAAGCAAATAGAATAGCAAAGAAGAAGGAAGATATCGAGGATTAATTGCAGAGATTAGAAAGAAGTTCAAGCTTGCAAGTAGAAAAGAGCATATTCAGTCTAGAGGGTGAAGAGCCAAGGCAGAGAGGCAAAGAGGGAGAAGTTATCTGAGCAGAAGATAGAGATAAAAGAGAAGAATATAAGAGAAGAGACAAATAGAGAGAAGAGAGCTGAGATTTAAGCCCAAGATTAGAGAGCAGAAACGAGTCAATTCAATATCAAGAGAACAATATTTGTGAGTTGCAAAACCTCATTTGCAACAAGGTATTTAAACTATATTCAATATATGTTCATTGTAATCTTTGAGTGGGTGCTCAGAGCTAGGGGTTGGTGCTCATTGGGTTTGTGCCCTAAATGTTGTAATTAGTTTTACCTGTGAGGTTGGATTCTAGCATTAGACTTCAACAATATTTCTCATCGAGGTTTTTCCCCATCGTGGGTTTTCCCCGTATGCACTTGTGTTATGGGTTGCCTCTTATGTGTGTGTGCTCATGTGTTTAATATCTTTGCTCATGGTTTTGTTATTAAAGTGGAGAAAAATAATTGTGAATGATCCTTTGTATAAATATGCATTTAAGTCTTCTCAACCAGAAGAAAAAGAAGGTGTTTCCAATGATCAGAAGGATGAAACTGAAACTGAGGGACATCTAGAAGTTCAAGGCAACACAACTCTTGATGTTGAAACCGGTGATAATCCTCCGGTGATAGACATTTTAGCAGCCCCTGAGATACAAAAGGATGATACTGCACCAAGTGGCAACACTGGTGCACAAGATAAAGGGGATGGAGCAGAGAAAAAGGAACCTGAGAGAGCATAGGTAAAAGTTGTTGAGGTAGACAAGAGCAAAGGAGTTGTTGATCTGACAATTGACACTTCTATAGTCACAAGGACCCCACCTCAAATCTCTATTAATCTAGGTGGTCCTCTTAACCTTGGACAAATGTCTCCTACCGAGAAGCTAATGCTTGTAGCAACTGTTCAAGATTAGAGCAGTCAGGATCTAGTAAAATTTGAGTCAGAAGATAAAAAGCTCATTTTGATGTCTGTCAATGTTTTGCAGAATGTGGCTCCGGGTGTATAGTTAGATTATAATGATAGCCCCTCTGGTAAATTGTTACAATTGATTAATAGTTTAAATACTAGTTTTGATTCTTTAGAAAAATCTACTACTAAGAGAGTATTGGATAGATTTAAGGAAGTAAAAATGCAGACATTCTGGAAGATGATTGAAGATGATAGAGTGAGATTGAATAAAGGTCTGTAGGTTATTTCATATGCACTGACAAAAGGTGGTAAATTCTATAAGTCTTGTCTAATTTTGCCCAAATTCACTGTAGATATAGACAAGCAAATAAGTGTTTGCCAGGGCAAACTTGCTAGTATTTCATAGTCCTTTGATCCCAATGTAGCTCTCACCAGCAGTGTTGATGGACAAATATTGACTCTAAATGATCAGATCTCAAGCCTCAATGTGGACAAGGACATAATTTTGAGGAGAGTTGGTAAACTCCGGAACTTGACTGCCCCCCAGTTGGACACCATGTTAAGCAATAAGGTAGATTGTATGAAAGAAATGGCTCAACCTATGTCATCTAATCTGAAGGAAGTAGAGATTCATGCAGCTGTATTTAGTGCATTCATTACAGTTTTGGATAACTTGAAGAGTGGGTGGGATACTCACCTAGGATTTTTGAAGACCATTTTTGCTGACATCTTCAAGTATTTGTAAAGTCTCTGACAGGTATCTCTGTATATAAATTTTGGATAACACCCCATCTTTGGCATTGCTATCAAAGGGGGAGAGAAAAGGTGAAAAATGCACAATATAAAAGAGTGTAATTATAGGTTTCAAAATTCTTTGTCTAAGGGGGAGCCTTAGAAATTCTTGATCCGGTGTACATTTCTCAACACTTAGCCATTTTTCATGAGTGTTGCCATCAATGCCAAAGGGGGAGATTGTTGGCAATTGATACTCATTCAGTGGCTTCTGATGGTTTATTATAGGTTTAGGATTGTCATTGGTGGCAACTCTTCATGATATTCCCATCCGATAATCACAGATATTGATTTTCGAAAGAGGATGTCAACCAATAGTCTATTAACTAGTATTTAAGGATGAATAGAGTAGTTTTGGTCCAAAAGCCTTTTGGTGATTGTAGAGCTATGAATGGGTTGATTGAGCTAGCTGACATACATACATCATTTTATCATTGTTTTGGTGATCCACATTTATCTTTGGTGATCCGGTCAAGCTGACATATGACTACATGTTACATTAGCAAGCTGACATGATAAATGATCTATTTTGTGATTATGGATATATAAGACCGGTGTAGATGATCTTTTTGATGTATGATATGATTGTATGTGAGCGAGTGGTGATTGAGAATCCGTTTTGGCGTAGTTTCATGTGCGCATTCTTGATCTGGTAGCTGATTGAGACAGTGAACAGGGATGAACATAGAAAAACAACAGAGGTGATTCAGTTAGTGTATTTGACACTTAACCGGAACTCATGAAAGCATTGGAGATGTTATTTTGGAATTCATTTGTTGTAGTTAATCATTTTAATTAATCAGTAAGGTAGTGAGCCTTCAGGGGTTGTAGCCCTTATTGTATTTGAGCAGTGAGCTCTACGTAGTATGCTTGAATGCTTGTGCATTCCCCATATTGTAATATTGTTTTGCTACTAGCCATAGTGGAATAATATTATGGGTTCAAATCCCACCATGTTTTTTCCCATTTGGGTTTCAACATAAAAATTTGGTGTTATGATTTTGTGGTTGATTGTTTTATGTTCCTGCATTTCAGTTTCATGTGTATGCTTCTGGTGGTTTAAAGTTAAGTCTGAAAATTTGTTAACCAGTAGATCACTTATTCACCCCCCCTCTCAATGATCCCTGATTCCAACAATACATATATATGGTATACACAAATACAAACATACATACATACACATACACATACACATACACATACACATACACATACACATACACACACATACACAAACACATACACATACACATACATATACATATGTATGTATGTATGTATGTATGTATGTATGTATGTATGTATGTATGTATGTATGTATGTATGTATGTATGTATGTATACATACATACATACATACATGTATATATATACATACATACGCACACACACACACACACACACACACACACACACACACACACATATATATATACGTATATATATGTACACACAGACACATATTTGTGTGTGTACAATGAATTTAAGAGAACTTTTGTGCGAAAATAGGTGTTTTAGATAAGGATTTAAATATCCACCTAATTCAAGTTTTGTTTCATAAAATATATTTTTAGACATAAGTTTTCTCAATTTAAAGAATAAAAAGTGATATACATCTATCCAACTTTAACGCATGCATTGATTTTGTTTCCTTCTTCACATTTATATATTTTACTTGTATCTCAAGCACCTAGGTTCTACATCTTATTATTTGATTGAAATGCAATGCAATACAGTGGCCAATTGTTTATCATAATACTCTCTAAGTTCTTTGGTTATTGATTACTTATATACAAAATATGTAGTAACCTTATAATCCTTCATTTACTTAAATTGTCCTTAATTTTTCTCTCAATCCTAAATGTTCAACCTTTTATACTCAAGAAGATTCCAATGTGGGACCAATCTATCTACCAACCTCAAGGTGAATAACTATTTTATGAAAGCTAGGAGATTAATGTTTCATACACATTATATAGAACTCAATTTTGAGTATTAGTGAAATCTTAGA